>NW_026973740.1:0-2500 GCF_035594125.1 Scylla paramamosain
CAAAAAGGTTGCTGATCTCGTTACCATCGCTACCGTTACATGACATCCGTATAGAGGCGGTGTTCACTTCCTTCCTAATGAAACACGAGGCCAAGTAGCAGAGGTTACTGGCTGATCTGTCATCCCTGTCAGCCCACCCGGTGACCCGCGCTGACCTTTCTCAATCTATGGTAGATCCCCACGCTAAATGTAGTTGTTATAGTTCAAGCAATGTGGGCGTATGCACACACACACACACACACACACACACACACACACACACACACACACACACACGGATGTAGAAAAAAAAAATGTGCATAAAATTTTCTGAACTCATTTCAAACTTTCATTTTCTGGCAAAACCAAGCAAGTCAGGGACAAAACTTTTCTAATAAACTTAGTCTTCCGGGGCAGGTTGGGCTGGGACCTCACCAGACTCCTAAAGCAGTACTTCGCTGCCAATTTAAAAAAGGCGAATTGGGAACAATAGCAGAAATATATGTTCTTTGAATTACGCAACAACGATTATTCAGAGGTGAGTGACCGAACGCTTCCATAACATAGCAAGTCATCACAAGGCAGGCGGGTATGTGAGACTGTCTCGTGGATTTTTTTCATAGCATCAGAAAACGTCGTGTAATATTAAGGTGTAACTTCAGGAGTACATTTTGCACACTAAACTAGCTTACATTTAGGGAATGTGCTACATTCAAGTCAGACTACACACACACACACACACACACACACACACACACACACACACAGTTGGTAGCGCAGTGGTTGGTACGCCTGATTCATACTCGGGAGGACTCAGGTTCGAATTCTGAGTGAGGTCAGAAGTCTTTGGGTGGACTTCTTTGCAGTGTAGCCACTGCTCACCTGGCAGTGATTAGGTACCTGGTGTAAATCAGAATTAGTGCCCCGCAGCTAGGTAGGATAAACAAACTCTGAATAGAAAAATACACAGGGGTGACCTGACTATCCTGTGCCTAGTCTACCAGGCTGACCGGCGCCATCTGGCACCCAAAGTATCAGCTTGTAACATACTTCCTTAAGGTTAAATGTGTATGTGTATTACTGTATAAGTACGCAATATGTGGACTTTCAGCTATAAGGCTGCAAGATTAATAAACCGGATATTATTATTATCAATTATAATTATCATTATTATTTATAATTATTACTATTATTACACACACACTCACTTCCGAACTCATGCCATGTTTCTCCCTATTTAAAGACCATAAGAACATAAGGAAAGCTGCAAGGAAGCTAGTAGACCTATACATTGACACCCTCTGCAAGACAACAAGAAAAAAAAAACACCGCCATCTATAGCCAGTTTGTAGCCACTTATTCTTATCAACTATACAATGGATTTGAAATACTCTCAATGCTGACGATACGAAATTTCTGTGCCAAAAGTCCTTCACAGGCACCAGCGCGCCCTGCATCCACTCCGCCTCACGCACCACCCCAGCAAAGACTAGCCAGGGTCACCACTCACCACTGCCACGCACCATTTCTCATCCTCGCTGGTCTGTTGCTCGTACATTTTTTTTTTTTTTTTTATGTAGGAAGGATACTGGCCAAGGGCAACAAAAATCTAATAAAAAAAAAATGCCCACCTGAAATGCCAGTCCCTTAAAAGGGTCAAAGCAGTGGTCAAGAATTGGTGGATAAGTGTCTTGAAACCTCCCTCTTGAAGGAATTCAAGTCTGTAGGAAGGTGGAAATACAGAAGCAGGCAAGGAGTTCCAGAGTTTACCAGAGAAAGGGATGGTGATTGAGAATACTGGTTAACTCTTGCGTTAGAGAGGTGGACAGAATAGGAGTGAGAGAAAGAAAGAAAGTCTTGTGCAGCGAGGCCGCGGAAGGAGGGGAGGCATGCAGTTAGCAAGATCAGAAGAGCAGTTAGCACCAATATATTATTTTCTTCGATCAACAACTTAAATTTCTATGATTTAGGAGCATCTTCTTGTAGCTATCTCATCATATGATTACTTAGTGCAGCGCAAGGTGGCTTTAGTACCAGGTGGATATCACATAAACCATCTTTATCTAGTTGGTGAAGCTTATCGTGATGGCAAACCTTACTGAATGCGCACATGCCTCGTCAGACTTAGTAATCGAGTTTAGTCACTGCTATCCGTTTTCAACATAAACACATCCAGGCTTATAAACAACTGGTGCCCATAGTCTACTGTTGCCGAACAGAGAATATCATAGTCAGGTCCTAATTTCTAGTCCATCTTGATCAACCAGGAGAGAAGGGAGGAAGGGATGAGGGTGGATGGTCATTTCAGGGTTAACAAAGCGTCAGTAGCTCCAACTAGCTCGTTGTGCGATCTCGAATCCTCAAAAATATTCGCTTCATATCTTGTTTCCTTCGCACAACTTTTCATTATTTTAAGGCAAGAACTCAAGTATGTTAAAACTAGTGGTATATCTGCAAATTATACACAGGCATCTGTAAAACAAGGGTGAAATTATCATTATCGTACGTTACTGTAACGAGA
>NW_026973740.1:7500-100000 GCF_035594125.1 Scylla paramamosain
TTTTGAAGCTACAAAGATTTCCCTTAAATTGTGCCACTTTTTCGCAGCACACAGTGGCGGTGTCACTGGCTGGATTAAAGTGTCAGGAAAAGGTAGCAGGGAGGGTGGATATCCTAGCACATCTAAAGGGAGGTGGAGACGAAGAGAGAGGGAGTGTGTGCTCTGAGAGTAGGTGAAAGATAAAGTGAAATGTACCCGTGATGCTTGTACTTTGTGGATGACGAAAAGAGGAGACGAAAAGAAAACGATCACAGGACTGAAACTAAGGAAAGGAAAGGGGTAAAGGAAGAGAACGTGCCTCAATAATTCATGAAAATGTGGAGGGGAGACCTGACGAGGATTTTTTTTTTTTTTTTTTTTTTGTGTGTGTGTGTGTGTGTGTGTGTGTGTGTGTGTGTGTGTGTGTGTGTGTGTGTGTGTGTGTGTTTCGTAAAGACGCAGCAGCATGGAGATGATGCCCCTTCGACCTTATGTCCTAGTTCGTGATGAGAGAGAGAGAGAGAGAGAGAGAGAGAGAGAGAGAGAGAGAGAGAGAGAGAGAGAGAGAGAGAGTCTCCTTCAGCACCACACGACAGACTTGCTGGAAACCTAAACGGAAAAAAAAAGAGGCTGAGGAGCTCAAGGAGTTGATTAGACTGGCTGGAACAAAAATGAATTAGCGAGTGATTTATGTGGCGGGGACCAAGGTGGCCGCTCCCTCAAGAGTAGTGTGCAGAGGTGTGGGGGGGTGAGGTGGCTACAGGATACAGAATCCGGTAAGCCACTGTAAGGAAAATGATGCAGTGTGTGGGTGATGGGGAGAGTGAAGGGAGATGATAACTGTCTGTAAGCCATCTATTCTTCATCATGTTATCTATCACTCATTCAATCCATCATATCCTGTTGTCCAATAAAGTCAATCAGCCTATCTATCTATCTATCTATCTAACCGTCTGCCTGTCTGTCTCAAAAGGTGTGTGTCTCAAGGAGTTCTCGTCCTCCTTCTCTTCTCTTCATCGTGGCAAACTGTCAGGAGACAGTCTTGTTAATGAATACTGAAATTGCTTCTGCAGGTGTAATGAAACAAGAGGAGAAGAAGACTGACAAAGGTAAATGGGAAAGGAGGAGAAATAATAGTCAAGTGAATTATGAAGGAAAATGAAAAAAGTAGGAAGAGGAGAAGGAGAGCCTATGAAACGTACAAAATAGCTCTCGTGTCTGTAAAATATATTTACCAACAACCAGCTGGTCTGTTGAGCCTATTACATGGCCTATATACTGCTCACAATTAATGGCTACATATCAAACACATTAGCCATCATGCAGACACCAGGACTCCGCGCTACTGTGTGAAGACACCCGCGTTCGAAAAATATACTAATAAGGAACTTAACTATATGTGTATTCCTTGTTCCCCAAAATACGAAGAGCAAAGCAGAAGTAACGTTTGCGATCAATTTGTTACGAAGAGTGAGATCTGACAAAGCAAAGTTACTCACTCGCCTAGAACACTGAATTTGGAATACCACAACTTTCCTTGTACCTAACCAGTGAGTAGCTTCTGAATGCCCGGCCACGGAAACATTACTGACTACAACGTGCACGAGATGGTAATTAATCTGGTGGTGCTTGCTAACTAATGAATTTTCAACAGTTTTACTTTGGCGGCAGTTACATACAGAGCAACCTCAACTCAAGTCAAAGGTCGCCAGGAGCATGATTCGACGTGTAACGATTTTCCAGAACAACTACCTGAAATACAGACGCAATTAAACCTGACTTGTGCCGCAGTGGATGTTACATGAGGCAGCAGCAGCAGCAGGAAGAGGAGGATAAACGGGCGGGACGCAGACCCAGAGTTTGTTGGACGGAATGAGGAAGAGGCGGCGATGGTAACTTGAAGAGGGAAAGGAAGCACGGAGCGGAGGGACAAGGGAGAGTATTTAGGAGGAAGGAAATGGGGCAAAAAAGTTTAAAGGTGAAAGAGAAAAAAAAAAAGAAAAAAAAGAGAAAAAAAAAGCGGCACAGGGAAAAGGGGACGCGTGTAGTTAGAGCTAGCTGGGATGGTGAGACGTTGGGGAGAGGGAGTGGAATAGGGGGAGAGGCGTGCAACCAATGGTCCGAGAAGGGAAGAGTGTTGGAAAACCTCACACAAAAACAGGAAGAATAAAGAAGAGTCATGATGGAGGCACTGAAGCTCATGCGTGGCGCACCTCAAACAGAAATGCAACGTATTCATTACTCGATATTTTGTTTGTCTCTTCCTCCTCTCTAATGACTGGCCTGACCTTTTCCTTTCTATTACAATGGAAAAACTAATAGAAAAGGATAGAAACGGGAATTCAGAAGTAGTTTTGCCAATGTTGGGATTTAGTAGCGACTTGCTTTTTTCATCCACCAGGTGTTAAGTTCCTCTCCTAGACTGTTTCCTAGACTGACGGATTACTCTGCTCCATTTATCAGGAGAGAGTTTTTACAATTCTGTTTTCTCTCTTTCTGTTCTTTTTTCTCTCCTCCCGTTTGTTTCGCTCATGCATTTCTCTCTGTTTCCCTCCGGGTCTGTTTTTTGCATTCTCTTTTTCTCCATTCTTCCTCTTTCTTCTTTTTTTCCCCCTGTCTTTTTGTCCATCTGGAATTCTTTATAATTTTCTCTTTTTTTTTTTCGTGTGTCCCATTTCAATACTCTTACTTTTTCTACTTTAACCTTTTAGTTTGCACATTCATTTCTCAGTTTTTTTCCTCCGTATGTGAGGTTTAAACTTTGAGTCTTCCTATTTCTTTCACATTTTTTTTTTTTCAGAGATATAACACATTATATTTGATGATCTTTATGCTCCATATTGCTACCGGTAAGCAGTCGTTGATCAGAACGGTCCAAATTATGATATTCCGGGAGATGGTTGATTTGCAGTGATCAACCCAGCAAAGGCCATTGCCAAAGATTACATCGCCTCCTGTTGAATTAATCACTTTTGCAGTCGTCACTCACATAAACAATATGTAATACTGACGCTCTTTAATTTACAAACCATCAAAGACAACAGGGAATCAATGTATATCTTTCCTTTGCAAAGGATTTCTCTGAAAAATAACATATATATATATATATATATATATATATATATATATATATATATATATATATATATATATATATATATATATATATATATAATACTTAAAAATAAACATATGAAATAAGATAAATAAATAAATAAGTAAAATAAAAATATAAATAATGCAGGTATTAAGAGATTTGAAATACTGGACTATTTTGAGGTATGTTTAGAAAGTCTACCCGAAAGTTGCACCAGACATTGTTTTGGCACAACGAGAAGAAGCTACAGGACTCATAGGTTATAGTTTTTTTTTTCTTTTGAATATTATCATTTGGAAGAAGAATCAATTGACAAGGCTGCCACATCATAGTGAAGGATTTGCCTCATGTATGGTGTGATCTGTGGGTTATTTTGGTGAGCGGTGAGTAGGTAGATAAAAGGCGGATATGGTGACGACTAGTTAATAGAAGGGGTGGTGATGACTAGTGGTGGTGACTAAGAAGATAACAATGGTGATGATGATGACGATGATGATGGTAATGATGATGACAATGGTGATGATATTGATGATGACATTGATTGCAGTGATGGAGGAGGAAACACATCAGTTTTTAAATAGGTAAGCAGTAGGGAGAGGAGGAGGAGGAGGAGGAGGAGGAGGGGGAGGAAGAGGAGGAGCACGTGTTCCTGTCGCTATGTAAAACACGTGTTGCTGTGCAAGCACAAGCTCACACACCTTTTTAGAGAAACCTTTTCTGTGAACAACAACCATTTATACATATAATGTTTGCTTTGGCCTCTCTCTCTCTCTCTCTCTCTCTCTCTCTCTCTCTCTCTCTCTCTCTCTCTCTCTCTCTCTCTCTCTCTCTCTCTCTCTCTCTCTCTCTCTCTCTCTCTCTCTCTCTCTGTGTGTGTGTGTGTGTGTGTGTGTGTGTGTGTGTGTGTGTGTGTGTGTGTGTGTGTCAGTTGCTTCAGACACCAATGTTTCAGTGAGGAAAAGAAGATGAGGTTTAGTAGAGGATTGGTGATGTTCTACATATTGAAAATAAGATCTGAGACCACAAATGATGCAGAAATTAATGAAGAAAAGTTGAGAGGGGTGTCAAGACACTTAGGGTCGATACAAGAAGAGCAGTCCGACCTGGGGACATCTGTGGTCCCCTCCCCGGGTGGAGACTCCGAGGTATTATTATGATGGCCATCACAATGACAACTGACAGGAAACGCAAAAGTGGTCGGCAAGACGTAAGGGAGAAGTGAGTCACTGTCACTAATTTTCAGTAGGAATTGACTATGAAAACTGTTGTAGACAATCCCTATAAAAGCAATACTGAGACTGACTACGAAAGGTTAACCCTCGACATTACTGTTGTTCTCCTAACAACAAAAAAAGAAAAAAAAAGAAAATAAAAATAAAAAAATAAATAAATGAATGAAAATAAAAGAAAAATAAATGTTAATTAAAATAAATAAAAAAAATTATAAAAAATAAATAAACAAATAATAAAAAAAAACTCTTTCATATGCAAAAAGTTTCATTACAATTGGTGCAGTGGTTAGCGAGAAATAACGAAAAAAAGAAAAAAAAAGACAGACTGAGATGTTTGCAGATAAGGACAGACAACTGTTTTTGCCTTCCACTTTCAATTTTTTTTTTCTCTTCAAAACAACATCCAATGGTAGTCACATGACATTTCAGAGAAATTAGATGGAACCTGGTCGCCGTTTCTTTGCAAAGTATTATGCACTTGAAGGCGTAGGAATCAGGAGGCGCCACCTGCTGCATTGTAGCCAGGTTTTCCTAATGCCCTTCTGGCTCATAGTCATCGCTGAACTGAAGCTGCTTCTTCGCCTTCCTCTTCTTTCTGTCAGCAACTCACTCGGACTCCTTGTCACCTACTTCCATGTACTGGAAGATGTCTGCGTCAGTCCCGAACAGGTGTGGCATGTTAGTTTCTCTGCCGAAGTTGTGCTCTAAAGTCGTCACCCGAGCCACAAACGTCACTCGAAAATGGCCAAGGAGGTATTTTGCTAGTTTTCCTTGGAATGACTACTGCTTTCGTGTCAGAGATCTGTCTCTGTGTGCCGAGTATAACAAAAGTGATAGTGTCTGGCATAGAGACGTACATTCCTCACTCTTTTTCTCAACTTAAACCTTCCAAACCTTGCAAGACTTTTCTCGTGCTATACATGATGGAGATGTAGCCCACAAAAGTACTTGATCCCTCAATCACCAGAATCTCATGCGCTTTATATTTCTGCCTGGAACCATGCCAAGTCTTTGCTCAAACCTTTGCTAAAAGCTTTATCTTGGATGATTCAGGGTTTGTTCCTCCCTTTCCTCCATTCTCTGACTACTTCATGCTACCTATTAAAATTCTTCGCAATAATGTTTTCCATGCCCTCGCTGGCCTAAACCCTCGGAAGACTTATGGACCTGATGGGGTCCCTCCTATTGTTCTCAGAAACTGTGCCTCAGTGCTTGCACCTTGAATAGTCAAACTCTTTCAACTCTGTCTGTCAACATCTACCTTTCCTTCTTGCTGGAAGTTTGCCTACATTCAGCCTGTTCCTAAAAAGGATGACCGTTCTAAGCCCTCAAACTACCGCCCTGTTACTTTATTTTCCTGCCTCTGTAAAGATTTTAATTTATCCTCAACAGGAAGATTCTTAAACATCTATTACTTAACAACCTACTGTCTGGTCGCCAGTATGGGTTCTGTCAAGGCCGCTCTACTGGTGATATTCTGGCTTTCCTTACAGAGTCTTGGTCATCCTCGTTTAGAGATTTTTGTGAAACGTTTGCTGTTTCCTTAGACATATCAAAAGCTTTTGACAGAATATGGCACAAAGCTTTCATTTCCAAACTATCCTCCTACGGCTTCTATCCTTCTCTCTGTCACTTCATCTCAAGTTTTCTTTCTGACCGTTCTATTGCTGCTGTGGTAGACGGTCACTGTTTTTCTCTTAAATCTATTAACGGTAGTGTTCCTCAGGGTTCTGTCCTGTCACCCACTCTCTTCCTATTACTCATCAATCATCTTCTAAACCAAACTTCTTGTCCTATCCACTCCTACGCTGATGATACCACCCTGCACATTTCTACGTCTTCTCATAGACATCCAACCCTTCAGTTCATGAAGCGAAACCACAGAACGCCTGACTTCTGATCTCTCTAAAATTTCTAATTAGGGCAGAGCACACTTAGTATTGTTCAGTGCATCAAAAACTCAATACCTCCATCTATCAACTCGACACAAGCTTTCAGACAACTATCCCCTCTTCTGCAGCGACACTCAACTGTCCCCCTCTTCTACACTGAACATTCTTGGTTTTGTCCTTCACATCTCATCTCTAGGTAAAACAGCTTCTATGAAATTAGGCGTTCTGGGTCTTCTCCGCCAGTTTTTTTTTTTTTTTTTTTCTCACCCCCTACCCCACAAGCTGCTGTGTACAGGAGCCTTATCCGTTCATGTAAAGGCTATGCTTCACATTTATTGGGGGGTTCCATTCACACCGCTCTTTTAGACAGAGTGGAATCAAAAAGCTTTTCGTCTTATCAACTCCTCCTCTCTAACTGACTGTCTTCAGCCTCTTTTTCATCGCCGCAATGTTGCATCTCTTGTTATCTTCTACCGCTATTTTCATGCCAACTGCTCTTCTGATCTTGCTAACTGCATGTCTCCCCTCCTCCCTCAGCCTCGCTGCACAAGACTTTCTTCATTCTCTCACTCCTATTCTGTCCACCTCTCAAATGCAAGAGTTAACCAGTATTCTCAATCATTCATCCCTTTCTCTGGTAAACTCTGGAACTCCCTGCCTGCTTCTGTATTCCACCTATGTTGCGAGGTTGTAAGTAGAAATTATTCCTCAAATCTATAATCAGTAAGGCATAGTAAATAGGAAATGAGACTTCAGAGTAACCAGAAAGGAAAACTGTAAGTCACAAAATTCATAGTATGTTATATTCTTTGATAATTGCGGGTGTACGTAGCAGCCATGGCCTTGAGACGTAAGGTGTTGCCAGATGTACATCCAACCTTTTACCTAAACGTACAGTTCTCGTTTATTTATAGATATTTATAATGTAAAGACATACTGATTTATTGCACATACGGTAAGGTTGTGAAAGTATATGTAGAGGTGAGATTAAAAGCTTTAAAAAAATATAAAAGTAAAATTCCGCTTCCCAAGTCTGATATCGTGGGCTCTGAGGAGGGAAATAATCCTGGAATCAAAATCGCTTGGTAGCCACACTTGCATTCATACCATGGGAATAATATATATATATATATATATATATATATATATATATATATATATATATATATATATATATATATATATATATATATATATATATATATATATGAATCGACTTGTTATTTTCCCTTTTCTGTCATTTTACGGGGTAAATAAGAAGCTTAGGAAAAAGAAATGCAGCCTGACAAGACCACTATCTCTGACAAAGCGCAACACTGTACTGGTTAAAAGTTTTTCCTTTGAAATGTTATTACAAGTTTTCTTTTCTGTGATGCCTGTCAGCACTACGTATATTTTACTTTGTTTATACACATCTTAACACTGTTCCTCGAATACACCTTGCTGTTGCTCTTATGGTCTCTGATGCTGGATGTGAGGCACAAAATTTCGTTACTTTATGGTGCAAACGTTTCTTATGAAGATTTAACGATAGGAGCTCGTTAAAACATTTTCCAGAAGTATTTCTCAAATTTCTTCGCTGAATTTAAATGGCATACGCATGCATAACATTAGCTTCTCTGAAGGACGACCAGAAATGAGCATCCTATTTTCCCAGAATTCCAAGAGGTATCTCTTGAATTCTTTGCTCTGTGGACGTGCTCTCCCTTCCTACCGTGTCGTGAAATGAAAACAAACAGAGGCACAAAGCATTACTTTTCCCAGGTGGTCTGTTGATGCAGTTATGAATAAAGAAGTATAAAATTTAGGTTGAGAGCATGACATAATCCACTTCTCAACTCTCTTTCAAAACAAATACCACCTGGTAAAGTAGAGCAGGAAATCGACTGCTTGCAAATTATGGTGACACACTGAAGGCACGGCTGCACTAACTCACTTTGCCAGAAACAATGAACGCAGAGCAACATAACGTAGGTCAGGTGAGGGCACAACTGCTGAGCAAGGTCAAGGCCACGCTTCTTAAATTTTCCTGGTCAGGTTCTGGTCAACGGACTTGCCAGCGTCCCGACTCATGGTCCGCCTGACGCTCGCCTGCAATCCGGTGACACACGGCGTCCAGGGAACCATTTGTCACTCCCGCAGTCGGCTCAGGTCGGGTTGATGCTGCAATGGAGAACCCCCTTAGGTTTGCGGCACTGCACCGTAAGCTTCCAGCCAACAGCCGTGCAGGGAAGCACATTCATAGCCACACCTCCCCACCTGCCGCCTTAATGAATATAGCATTACTAACGTCTGGACTGTTACGGCCAGCAATGATCGCAGCCTGACATGCAAGACCCTCATTCTCAACACTCTCCTCCTGGCAGTTACTGATTAACTTACTTGTGAGTTTCTCGCTTTGTTCTGTCATTGAACAACTACAAGGCTACCAACAAAACATTAGTGAAATCCTCAGATATTGCAAAATCATTTCATCTTTAGATTTTTCTATGCATGTTGAATATTTACGTTACGAAAGGAACACATTGTACATTTCATTTCAAGATATTTTCTTGTCACTATAATATTGAATAAATATATATATATATATATATATATATATATATATATATATATATATATATATATATATATATATATATATATATATATATATATATATATATATATATATATATATATATATATATATATATATATATATATATATATATAGTTATAGTTATAGTTATAAAGATCATAATGTATATAAAACATATCTAGTAATTTTCATTTTAGGCATTTAAAATTTCAAACTTCTAACCTAAAAAAAAAAAGTGACATGATGAACGTTGACACGTTCATTGCAGCCTCCTTGGACGTTGTGACGCAGCATTTCAAGCCAGAGAGCTGCCGTCTAGTCTCCTCAGCCAGACGAATCGCTGCTTGTCTCTTCGTGAGGCGCCCGATGGCTTGAGTCACGCTTAATCCACTCATCCTCGAGAACCAACACACCTTTATATCTAGGTTGTGAAGATAAGCTTTCCTGACGAAGGATTGAGGGAGGGCTGGACGGTGTGTGTGTGTGTGTGTGTGTGTGTGTGTGTGTGTGTGTGTGTGTGTGTGTGTATGCCAAGATGGGTGGGTGAGTTCGCGTTGGTGTGAGTGGGTGGGTGGGTGTGCGTCCATGTCTTCTGAGTAACGAGAAACAACACGTTCATAAGGATTTACGTAAATTACAACTGTATATATATATATATATATATATATATATATATATATATATATATATATATATATATATATATATATATATATATATATATATATATATATATATATATATATATATATATATATATATATATATATATATATATATATATATATATATATATATATATATATATATATATATATATATATATATATATTATAACAGCCCTCGAGCTCATGGGACTTGGCTCCCTCATCCGCCACTCCTCGAGACGCCCGCAGGTTGGGAATCTCGATCTACCGCTCCACTTACATCGGGGCTTCAGACTCAAGCCTCGGGCACCAAACCCAAGCCACCTCCTGCCTTATGGTCGACACCTCAGGAGTCTACTAGTACACAGCAGAGGATCTACTTCCCTCTCCCGGGAGCTTGGATTCTGGGTCATCTTTCACACAAGCATAGCAGAACACTCACAACACTCGTGCACACACATTCACGTCTCCACTCATTACACCTGTGCTACCCTCACGTCGACACGCCACACGTTACACCTGCACACACCCTCGTTATACAAGTGCTACACTCACGCCACACTCGCACACACACACACACACACGCATAGACAACTGCTGAGCCCGTGCCATCACTACAAGTATTTCATACTATATATTGTTAATTTATTGTCCTGCTTCATTCTTGTTCTTTTTTTTTATTTTTATTGTTCCTATTCAATATATATATATATATATATATATATATATATATATATATATATATATATATATATATATATATTATATATCGTTGTTGGGGTTCCTAGTGTTTTAAGTTCAAGCATTTTGTGTGTCCGAGCCTGCCATCCTCTGGATTTACTGTCACACGGCTCGTGACAGGAACACACACACCAAATACACTCAGGGAAACACACTCCTAAGCAACATTTTCACTACACAATACGCACAGCACACACTGCCGAAGAATCTTTACATCCACAAATATGCAGCAGCATAATCAGAAGAAACCAGGATGCCACAATATCGGTGAATTCAACCACAAACAGTTGACGTGTAGACACGACCACAGGCTGAGGTGTGAAGGATGCCATACACTTGGACACAAATCTCGCCAATGTAGTTACTACAGCGGTTAGGGATGTGGCGGGGAAGATGCTGCCGATGTGTTTGATATCAAAAACGATTTTATAACTATTTAACATACAAACAGCCAGTCTTTGCAATCAAACCTTGATGACATTAAGCATCTTGTACACGTAAGAAATATCGATTTGTTTTGTTACCGAGACGTGGCTTCGTAATGAAATTCCTGATGAACATTTAACTGTACAACACACAGGTGAGATGGTGGACGTGGAGGAGGAGTCTGCATATATGTAAGCAAGCAACTGAAGGCAAGAGTGATAAAACTACCTACTCCTAAGCAATCCCGTGTCCAGGACTTATGGACGAGTGTACAGTGCAGTAAGTTACCAGCTTTTATTATAGGTTGTGTTTAAAGACACCCCAAGGCCACAGCTTCCTCTTCTGAATATGTCCAAGATGTGATGAAACAAATGTCTGTATGTAAGAAATGGCTTTATATGTTGATGTGATTTTAATGATAATTTATTTTCTAAGAAAAACAAAATTGATGGTATTATCAGAAATAGCAGACTCACACCAATGATAAATGAGCCCACTAGGATGACGTCAAGCACAGCCACAGTGCTGGATGTGATCATCACTAATAAACCAGAAAGTGTTTTGGCCACCTCTGTTGTTCCCGGGCCAGTACCTGATCATGACCTAATTGGCATTACAATAAATATCAAGAAGACGGAGAGAGCATGAACTAAAATCTTTTCGTCACCTTGGTAAATATAACAAGGACGCTTTGTGAGCTACTCGTGCCAGAACCCCATCTTTTTGATCAAATACTGACCACAGGCCACGTTCATCTACAACTTGATATTTTAATACTAATTTTATGAGTTGTCTGGATGCGTGTGCTCCTTTAGTAACTAAGGCAGCAAGCAGACCTGCAGCGCCTTGGCTCACTGAGGGTTTGCGTGTAGCAGTGAGGCAGCGTGACGACACCCGCACCAAGCTGAGGAGAGCCAGACACAATATTTGTCTGCAAAAACAATGCACGAATGAAAAGAAAGAAATATAGAGTCTTACTGGTGCTGCAAAAAAAAAATATATATATATTATCTTAAAAAGTCTAATAAGAGCAAACAAAATTCATCGGCCATATGGAATGTGATAAAATAATTAGTTCCCGGCAAGAAAAGCAGCTCGAGAAAAATATGAACTTCATAATGTCTTTCAAAAAGCAGAATAATTTAATAATTTCTTTGCCAATGTAGGAAAGACAGCATATGACAACGCAGCAGACAGTACAGAGCAATCAGTGCTCCCCCCTGGACCCTTCTCTTTGTAAAGTGCAGTAGTGTGACTGAAAAATTCAGACCCAAGCCAGTAGACACCAACACACTCATATTAACAGTAAAAAGTCTTAACCAAACACGTTCTGTGGGCTCAGATGGAATTTTGCTCAAATTTATCAAGGATGCCTTATATTCTATTGCATCTTACCTGCCATGCGTCATAAATGGCTCAAATGTTACCGGAGTATTTCCTCAGGCTTGGAAAAACGCATGTGTCGTTCCTCTGCTAAAGAAAGGTGATTTTAATGATTCAAACAATTATCGTCCTGTTCCTTTTTGCGGATGACACAAAGATAGGTAGATTAATTAGGTCAGAATCGGATGCCATCGCCTTGCAGGCAGATTTAGATAAAATGAATGAATGGACGGACAGATGGCAAATGCAATTTAATATCAATAAATGCAAAGTACTTAGCGTAGGTAGAGGAAACGCACACAATAGGTACACATTAAACAACCAAACTCTGGTAGGTACAGGGTACGAGAAAGATTTAGGAGTTATAGTTAGCTCTGAACTCCGTCTAAGAAGCCAGAAACAGGGCAAATAGGGTACTAAGATTAATTTTTAGGAGTCTTAAAAGTAGAAGGCCGGAAGTAATATTAAAGTTATACTTGGCGCTGGTCAGACCTCATCTAGACTACGCTGTGCAGTTCTGGTCCCCACATTACAGGAAAGATATAGGACTATTAGAATCAGTACAGAGGAGAATGACTAAAAGGATACAGGGGATGAGGAGTATTCCTTACGAGGCGAGATTGAAGTTGTTAAATTTACATTCTTTAGAGAGACGCAGGTTAAGAGACCTGATAGAAGTCTTTAAGTGGTATAAGGGTTATAACAAGGGAGATGTAAGCAAAATTATTAGGATCAGCAACCAGGACAGAACAAGAAATAACGGGTTCAAGCTTGAAAAATTTAGGTTTAGGAAAAAGATAGGAGGAAATTGGTTCTCAAATAGAGTGGTAGATGAATGGAACGGACTCAGTAATCATGTAGTTAGTGCTAGGACACTAGAGAGCTTTAAGAGAAGATTAGACAGGTTTATGGATGGGGATAACAGATGGAAATAGATAGGTATATTTCATACAGGGACTGTCACGTGTAAGCCTGGTCGCTTCTTGCAGCTTCCCTTATTTCTTATGTTCTTTTTTTTTTTTTTGTTACTGGTGCTCTCCAAAATATTTGAAAAAAATTGTATGTCAACAACTTTTAGAATTTTTAGAGGATAACAAATACATTTCTAACAGCCAGCATGGTTTTAGACCTCATCTCTCAACTGAGTCTGCGCTAACTATTATAAAAGATAATATTTACAATAATATTGACCACAAGAGAGTGTCATTGTTGACGCTGTGTGATTTGTCTAAGGCATTCGACAGTGTCAGCCATGATAACCTCCTGGCAAAGTGTTCTCACCTCAACATAGACTCCTTCAACGACTATTAATACAATATGACTCTGTCAGTCAAACTGCAAAGGGCAACACCTGCTAAAGTAAATGTCCATTTCGGTGTCCCTCAAGGCTCCACCCTTGGACCAGTACAAAAAAAAAAAAATAATAATAATAAACGGTTTATTCTTTAGGCAGTCAACAAACTGAAAATGTACATTGGGGGTGGGGAAATACTTGACATTAATCCTAAAGGTAAGTCAAATCTAGAAGAGACTATTGATTGATGGCTCGCACCATGGTGGGAATCGCACTGAGTCTGTACCGGTCCGTACGTGGCGCCTTTAGGGGCGTTATCTTGTACTGTCCACTATACATGTTAATGACATGGCTAAGTGCACCAGTGACTGTATTTTAGTTCAGTACGCGAATGACACTCAGTTTCTTCTCTAGGTGTGCTACAGCACACCTAGAGAATATCATTAAAGAAGACCAAACCATTCTTGTTAAGGCAAAAGAATATTTTCTCAAGAATGGATTAATGACCAACACTAATATAACACAGTGCATATTTCTCGGTGGCAGACACTTGCTGTCATAGCTGCCTCAAGACACTGTCATTAAATATGATAGTACTTTTTATGTAATTTATTTATTTATTTTTTTTTTTCACTATAATCTTGGTTTTACTATGGCTTATGACAACGTATTATTAAATTTTACTAAAATTTTATTTATCTGTATTTGCACTTTAATTTCGTGCTTTACCTTTGTGTTACTCTATGCTCTCTTACTATAGACTTTTATTTGTCCAGTTAAATGTTTACCGATGTTTAGCTAATTTTACAATGACTTTTACATGTTGTGATATCAGTCATTAGGGCAATGATGTACACAAAAGAATGAAAACAATTTCCCATCCAGCGGTGTAGAGCACAACCATTGGGCTCTCGCAGAGTTTTGAGCTTCAGAGATTTGAATGTTAAGCAATTTCTCGATGTGCGTGGTGCTTCCATTTGTTGCATTGCTGACACCTTCTCTCGTCAGTCACCTTCCATCAATAATTAACCTCTCTATAAAGAGTTGCATAGTGATAAGACCACCATAGATGACAGTGAAGGAAGGAATGTGAAGCAGCACAGAGACGGACAGACATGGACACGTGGGAACACGAGGGAGGCTGCAGGAAGGCGTATATATTATGTGGGCGATGTGTGAACCGCTGATTGTATAAGCATAGAGAAATACTCACTTTATTCCACTGTGACTGCTTTTAGCCAAAGGGATTGTTAATACTGCTGCTACTAATAATAATATTAATAACAACAATATACTTCGTAATGAAAATTATCGAACTTGTACCAAGTCGCAAATTTATGTAACCTCTTTTTTTTTTATTGCCATTTAATGGCATTCGAGACTTTACAATACGTCTAAGTCTTCAGTGTCCATAACACTGCTAGCACTACTTGTAGCAGTAGTAGTAGTAGTAGTAGTAGTAGTAGTAGTAGTAGTAGTAGTAAGTACTTATCATCAGCCACTTGGCGTAATGATTGTTACACTGAGTTCATAATATGTTAGTATATCCAGAAATTGCTCATTTTTTTTTGTGATGAGACAGAAAACGATCCCTTGTGTAAGATAAACTATAGTATATCTATCCCTGTGTTTGTTAAGCTGAAGCACTACACGTTACGTAGTGGAATTTGAAAATAAAAGGAATTCGAATTGCTACATCAAAACAATGAACACTAATGAAAAGTTAAATGCTAGGAAGACTGGTGCAGAGAAAGATACAGGCGGTGTTTCCAGGCGGTTCCTCCTTTGAAGACCAAGAGATTGATCTCAAAGTGTGAGACCTGCTGGATCACATTTGACAGTCACACACAACATCGTTCATGTTTTCTCTAATGCTAACTCGCTTGAAGAGGGCAGAACAGGCAGGCAGAGCTCACTGCCTTAATGAATGATTGCCTCACAGACACACGCACATTTGAGGGCAACAAACACAGAGGCAACACCCGAGGCGCTCACAGCAAAAGGTTCCCACCTCGCCTCGCTGGCAAACTGATTCCTCGACTCGCGTCAACCCAACTCATTTTTCATCGCAAGTCGGCAATTTTCTTTTCGCTGCAAAATTAAATCACTTTCGGAAACTTGGGACCAAATTTATTCAGGCCGGGGAAAGACTTGGTGGACGCGGTGGAGGAGCAGGCGGCCGACTGGAGCTGGCTGGATCTGGGCCCAAGGTCCACGCCAGCCTCCTCTTCTGCTCCACCTACGAAATTGTTAGCGTCACTTGCAGCCCCTGACAGCCCAAGGAGACGCCACCACACACCCTACGGCAAATACTGCCAGCCCAGGAGCCCTTTAGGGGAGGACTGTGCTTCCTCCATGGCAGTGTCCGGCGAATGGTGGGTGGCTCTTGGTCACCATGACCTCGCGTTCACTGTGAGGGGCTGCAGGCGTCGACGCCATTGCCCATTGGATTTAAATGGACCCTGAAGGGGAGAAGGCTATGTATCGTGTATCATCATTGTGGAACGCATCGTGTATCATCATTGTGGAACGCATCGTGTATCATCATTGTGGAACGCATCGTGTATCATCATTGTGGAACGCATCGTGTATCATCATTGTGTATTATCATCGTGTATCATCATTGTGTATTATCATCGTGTATCATCATTGTGTATTATCATCGTGTATCATCATCGTGTATTATCATCGTGTATTATCATCGTGGAACGCATCGTGTATCATCATCGTGTATTATCATCGTGTATTATCATCGTGGAACGCATCGTGTATCATCATTGTGTATTATCATCGTGTATTATCATCGTGTATTATCATCGTGGAACGCATCGTGTATTATCATCGTGTATTATCATCGTGTATTATCATCGTGGAACGCATCGTGTATTATCATCGTGTATTATCATCGTGTATTATCATCGTGGAACGCATCGTGTATTATCATCGTGTATTATCATCGTGGAACGCATCGTGTATTATCATCGTGTATTATCATCGTGTATTATCATCGTGTATTATCATCGTGGAACGCATCGTGTATTATCATCGTGTATTATCATCGTGTATTATCATCGTGTATTTTCATCGTGGAACGCATCGTGTATTATCATCGTGTATTATCATCGTGTATTATCATCGTGGAACGTATCGTGTATTATCATCGTGGAACGCATCGTGTATTATCATCGTGTATTATCATCGTGTATTATCATCGTGTATTATCATCGTGGAACGCATCGTGTATTATCATCGTGTATTATCATCGTGTATTATCATCGTGGAACGCATCGTGTATTATCATCGTGTATTATCATCGTGTATTATCATCGCGGGACGCATTGCATCATGTAATCATCGTTGTATCATCGCTTTACTTACACTGACACAACACAAAACAACACAACACACGGAAGAGAACCTTTTTGGGGAAAAAGGAGCTTCTTTCATCACACACAACACAACACAACACAACACAACACAACACAACACACACACGGAAGAGGACCTCTTTGGGGAGAGAGGATCATCTTTCATCACACACAACACAACACAACACAAACACAAACACAACACAACACAACACAACACAAACACACACACACACACACACACACACACGCACACACACACACACACACACATAATATTATCTAATAAAATAACAACATAATTACAAACACAGCAACAATAGTGAGTGATCATGACAATATGTACTGCTACAAACGGTTCCTGGCTGCAATGACTCAAATTCCATTCACATTGTGTCACTCGCCTGCAGCTCAGCAAAATAATCTTTCAAGACATCACTGCCATCAGCGGAATCACTGTTGAAGAGAAACTGATTCCGTGTCCGTTTCAGTGCCACAGTAACCTCTCCATGGTGAAAGTATCCTTTGAAGGACTGAGTTACCTCCTGCAGATGCTTTCTCACTTCAGTCACAAAGAGCAATTCATACGTTTGTCAGGAAATGCAGAGTTCAGACCATCACGGCTCCTGGCTTGTAGTCCCTTAGTAGCACTGCTGTTACCGCTTGCGGGGGAGGAAGTGAAAGAGTGAAGATGAGAAGATGAAGGAGTGAAGATGAGAGGATAGAGGAGGCGGGGAAGGAAGGGGAGGAAGTGAAGGAGTGAAGATGAGAAGGAAGAAGTGAAGGAGTGAAGATGAGAGGGAAGAGGAGGACCAGGTGGGAGAGTGAGTCGTGAGGGTGTTTACACTAAAAGATGGTGACCTATGGTTAGTGCCATAATGAAACCCTTGTGGTGGTCAGGTGTTGTGGTGCTCGCCACACTCCTAACGGAAGAAGCGTGGTCGCCACCAACACACACAGACCTGTGTTCTGCACCCGTCGCCCACGCTCATTCACAAAGCCCCAATACGTGTCACGATCCCTGTTATCTTTCCAAGAAAGTGGACGGCACACTGATCCCAGAAAGTTCTAAAGGTCTGGATTTTTAAAGGCCTCGAGCACCTAGCCGACCTATCAGAAATCGCCAGCTATCAAACCCTCTCACAAACCCTTACCTCGGCACAGCACGCCAGAAATCACCTCAATGCCTGATCAATGTTGGGGAGGAAAACATAGCTATTCTATATAATAACATGATATACTAATAATAATGTTAACTCACAAACAAATTGAGGTAGTACACATTAAAGGAAATTAGGGAACAAATTTCTAGCCTAGACCAACACAGGATAAATCCCACTCACTCACTCACCATAGATTCCCCCTTTTACTGAGGCTCTTATATCGCCTCCCTTATTGCTCAGAGGCTATGCACATCAATACCTGACATTCCCGTCACTTCTCAAACCACTAAAACCCTTTTACTCCTTCAAAGGCCGCTGAAATATTTTCCCCAGCTGCGGGAATTTCCCCAGACGCTGTCACCGCGTCCCCAAATAACAATTCCCGTATTTTACCTCCTCAAACCTCACAAGACATCACCACCATCACCATAGATTAACTGTAACGCCACAACACCTTCCCCAAGGACACCAATAACACCACAACACCACCGCAGCCCCAACCACAAAATGGCTGCCTCTCACCCCGACACTGTCCCCTCAGGACACCATCCCCTCAGCGTTACATAACCAACACAACTCACCAGCCACATTGCAGCGGACAAGAGCTCTTGGTACCACAACAGACTCACCAGCCTGATCCTGGATATCAAGGTTATACCGCCACATCACTAATATACGTAAGTGTACAATACATTAAGTGTGCAGTAGACAGAGCGTGATGACATTTGTAATGAGCACCTCAAACTGATGCTACAAAAGTGACGCTACAACAAAACAACATACTTATGGTGTTGAGTGTTTTATATAATTATAGACGTGACCGGACTCAGAATAAACTGTACCGTGTGCAGCACTGAGGATTCATTACACCTGTCACACTGAGCAGCGCCATCAGGCTGCCACAATTGCCGTCACCGTCACGTCTCGTACCTGTGTCCACAGTTACACAGCAGGGTAAATACAGAATCACGTCCGCTTCTTTCTGGTAAATGAAACTTCCAGACAACTATCCACTCTTCTTCAGTGACATTCAGCTGTCCCCCTCTTCTAATTGATTAACTAATTAATTAGAATTAATAAAATTGAAGAAACTACTAACAACAACAACAACAACAACAACAACAACAACAAACAACAAACAATAATAATAATAATGATAATAATAATAATAATGTATTCCCTGGTATCTATATAGGCCTACCATTCTGTCTTGCATTCTCTCCACAACACAAACAAACATCACAACACAAACATGTACTATCCAGGCAACTCTCTCAAAACACCAGTTCTTTTCACCTCGTCATTTCTTATTCTATCGATCCCACCACGTTACTCCACACACACACACACACACACACACACACACACACACACACACACACACACTTCTCCAACACTTCGTTTCCAGTACACTTAACAGTTTCTTCTCCGCTACTTCCGTGTTCCATGTTTCAGCACCACACAGCACAGCGGATACCACTATTCCCACATATAACTCTCTCTCTCTCTCTCTCTCTCTCTCTCTCTGTACACTCACACCCAGTGTCCTTTGCTTGAGGATCTTTCTTAGTCCATCAAGAACTTTTCCTGCTTCTTTCACTCCGCACTTCACCTCTGTCTCAACTCTTGTGTCCACTGTGACTTGATCCCAAGTACCTGAAACAATCCATCTCTTCCACCTCCTCTCCATTAAATCTTGCATGCCTCCCTCCACTCACTCCACCACCCACTCTCACACATGTCCTGCCATATACACAGAAACGCTTCCCTCCTTCCAACAAGCTGCCTCCAACTCCACAAACTTTGAAAACGTCCCATACTTTTCTTACCAGTCCTTACCAGTGCATTGATAAACAAGTTACATTTAAGATCGTAATCTTGAATCGTGATGAATAACCAGGAAAGGTCGCTTGTTGCTCGCCGTTTCCTATTTACCAAGAGATTACGAGATTCGGTAAAATTAATGCAGAACTTTCCAATCTGCAAGTCTGTAATCCTGCGGGGCTGCAACAGGTGTCCCAGGGGAGGCGGGGAACAGACTCGTTTTCTTTACCTGCCGTGCTGGAGCGGGAGGCAGGCGGGTGTCACTCCTCGAAGGATGAAAGGACACGTCTCTATTAACATGTCAAATTCTAGAGTGTAAGTGACGTGAGGAAATGAAACGCCTTGAGTTAACGTTTACACACACACACACACACACACACACACACACACACACACACACACACACACACACACCTGAAACGTAAACCAGGTAAAATCTGTAGGAGGCGGTCACCACACCACGCGTCACCTCAGCGCCAACCATTGCAACGAGGCAAGTGGCCCCGCATCCCCTCACTCTCTGCTGCCTTTAACTTGCCTCTACCGAAAGCGTTCTTTGCTTTGTGAAACTTTATCGTTAGCACACTCCTTCATGTTCCTGTCGCAAAAACGTAGAACTGGTGACACAAAAATATCGAGAATGGGAAGCAAAAATTACAGTCAATAGAAATACTGTGCGCGTCTCTCATCATTTCCATCCCTCTCGGCACGTTGCATTCTTTCGATAATATTTTCAGAAGCCTTCCTTATTTTATGATGATGATGATGATGACGCAGTTTTCATCAGCTTTGCTCCTGATCTTCCACAACAGAGCTTCATTATACAATGTTTTTTTTTTTTCATATTTCTCGATATTTTGACTTCCTGCAACATTGTGTTCTCTAGCCACGCTTATACTAATATTTTCCATCCTAGTTTTTCACATTGTTGACCCGACCTTCCACTGCTAATCAAGAACACAGTGTCTAATGTTCATCAGTCTTGCATCAGTACACTCCCCACTTCTCTATTGTCTTGCTCACGTATTTTTGCCACTGTACTTTTGTCCAGTCAACTTTGCCTTTGTCTTTTATTCATCGAGGCCAAGCCGAGACCCTTCATCCTGCAGGCAACGTCCATGATCTTCTAAAACCCAATAATTCTAGTTACCCCGCCAGGAGCTTTTCTTTCCTGTGTTTCTCTGACGTAGCTTCATCGACGTAGCCTCATCCTTCTTAATGCTGCTATTCCTCCTTTCCTCTGAACTATTATCGATTCCACGCGTGAGGCCTTCCTGTCTGTGCCTAACACACTAAAACTTTGGACAATAACAACATATAACACTACAATATGATCCTCGCACGTTCAAGACAGAAAACTAGTTCTCCCCACTGAAAATATTCCTTTCACCAACAATAATCCTAACCAAGAATCACCCTCGTCCATCTTTTTATACTCGAAATATATATATATATATATATATATATATATATATATATATATATATATATATATATATATATATATATATATATATATATATATATATATATATATATATATATATATATATATATACACATTTTTTTTTTCATGTCAGTTTTCATTATTCTGGTGGGTTGTGTCCCAAAGCTAGTAAAACAATCCCCAATTATTTTTCAGTTTCCCAGCTCTCTCTCTCTCTCTCTCTCTCTCTCTCTCTCTCTCTCTCTCTCTCTCTCTCTCTCTCTCTCTTTGCAGTGTTAACATCTGTTAAGAAAGCTATTTTAGTTGAGTCTTTTCGTAATACTTCACCATTAATATATTACAAATTTTCTATCGTGTCCTTCGATCCTTCTGATTTAACACATTAATTTTTTTTTATTGCTAGGAAAATATTCTTTCTTGTCATTTATCCTTCAATGGCAGCTGACTTGGATGGAATTTCATAATGTGTCGCTAGAATAATAACAAGTGGTGCCGCATTGACAACCTGCCAAGCCAAATCAAGGCAACTTTATCCTCGACTCTTGCTTCACTTGCATGGCTGAGGCACGATCGCTGCGATGTCTGAAGGTGAAGTCACGCCCTTCCGATTCTCTCACATCAGGCGCTGGAATCTATTCTGGAGTGTGAAGTTCTCGCCCACCTTTCATCTCATAACCGCCTTAGTCCCCGTGACACTCTCTCAGGGATGTAGCACCACTAATCGGCCTCTGTGTGTGTTGTGATGCTGCCTCGCACGCAAACACACACACACACACACCCACACACCCACCCACACACACACACACACACACACACACACACACACACACACACACACATGTAACTGTATGTATCGCGCTTGGATCTCTCGCAACAAATAAATAAACTAATTCGGTTCCCCTATTGAAACAATCATCCGTACGAAGAAAATAAAACAGAGACAAGCTCTTCCTCCAAGCTAAGTCCCTTTTCTTCCTCCTTCTCTCCCTCCCTCCCTGGCCTTAGTTTCAGCAGTGCCCAGGACAACAAGGCGGCAGCCAGCTCGGGCGGCTCATCCCTAGAAATCCCCCAGAGAGACATTGTCCTTAGGCGGGGCTCGGGACGCCTCTCCTTGCTGTTGTGCCGCCGTGAGCGTGGGATTACAACGCGCAGCCAGAAATGATCTCTCTCTCTCTCTCTCTCTCTCTCTCTCTCTCTCTCTCTCTCTCTCTCTCTTAACTTACTGAAAGTGATGCCGCGGTCCCTGAAGTTCTGCGCGATGGTTTTGAGGGAGACCTTGAGTGAGTCCTTGTCCCTCCTGAAGCAGAAGAGGCAGGCGAGGCAGAGCGGGCAGAAGAGCCCCGTCCAGGCTGTACAGAACCGGGTGGTGAAGAAGGGCGCGTGGAACACCTCCCTCTGCTGCAGGAACCAAGGGGAGGCAGGTGTTAGCGTTGGGTTATGGGCTTACGTGAGGGGTGGCGATTGTTCAGGGGACTGGTGGTACTGTAAAGGGGATGTGGGCAGTGGTGGTGGTGGTGGTGAAGAGGGAAAAGGAGGAGGAGGAGGAGGAGGAGGAGAACAACAACAAAAACAACAACAACAACAACAAAAACAAGAGCAAGGAGGAGGAGGAGGAGGAGGAGGAGGAGGAGGAGGAGGAGGTCAAGGACGACGACGGTGACAAGGACAAGAATGAAAATGAAGGGACGAAGAAAACGGAGGCAAGGTGGTGATCTTAGTATACGTTGTGGGTTTGGTAATTTTTTAGATGACAAGAGGGACACTGAAGGAGCAGACCTGTTGAAAAGCTACGCAATGAAGGCACACAGGAGCGAGATGTAGGTAAAACACATGCAATAATTTTCGATCGGTTCATTACACATTCGCGTTCAAAAGCAGAATCTCGAATCCCAAACATTTGCTTTATCAAGCACACCAGCGCCAGAAACTCCTCGCCTTGTTGTATCATCAAAATAGTCTAATACAGTAATTGCATTTTTTTTTTATGTGGTTAAGCTCATCACTGCGAAGGCACAAGTCATTTTTCCCCAACAAGCAAAGTGTAGTGGTGACGAGATCACTTTGCTGAATGAAGCGTTCCAGCACATAGAAAGTAGAGTTCTACCTAGTCTCTACGTCTTGAATTAGTTTCTTGACAGGAACACCGTGCTGTAGGTGAAGCTGGCTCCGTTTGTCAGAGGCTTTGACACTATGGTGGAAAAAGACAACAATTTGTTTTACTTTATCTTTTGTTATTTGCATTTCTCTTACATTTTTCACTGAATCCTGTACAACTAAATCTAGTGTGTGAGCAAAGCATGGAAGATGACGCAAATTCATGATGTTCTTTATTGCTGAGCTCATACTGGCAACATTGTCAGTAACAACACAATATACCTTGTCTAGAATTTCCCATTTACTGCATACATGTGTCAGTTCCTCTGCTATATTCTGTGCTGCATGATTTTTTGTCGTTATTACTGTCTCCAATACAACAGATCTAAAATTGAAATCATGAGAAATGAAGTGTGCTGTGACAGTGACAAACAACACTCTGCGACTAGGCATCTCATGCCAAGGATTTAGGCCATGAACGAAAGTTTTAAATTCTTTTATCTTCAGTTATAGATAGTGGCTGAAGATCTTGAACAATCATTCTCATTAAAAGGTGATCAAGTTCCTTCTTCTTAGCAGAGTAATTTTTGTAGAACAGAGTCCTGTCAATCGTTTGATATAAAGTAGGCTGCACCGTGGCTGATGATGCTCCTGCTGGTCTCTGACTCCCAGCCATATCTGGCACTGACTCTTCCCGCATCTCCGCGTATTCTAATGGATGTTTCGTGGAGAAATGCTTAATCATACTTTAAATATTTCCGTTATACTTAAGTGTGTCCTTGCACACTAAGCACACAGTAGCGTCAGGCATTATTTAGTCCATGTAGGTCCAGACTGGAGCTTTCCTGGCTCGTTTTGAGGCCATGTCTGGTGTCGCACTGTTACAGTACAATGATAAAATAGCTATTTCTGCGAGACACACTCGTCTTTCCTCCTGTTTCTTAAAAACTGTATGAATATTTTTGGAAAGCCCTTATACTTTTTTCTATGACACGAAAAGTTCCTCTACTATAAGGAAATACTAAATGTTGAAAAATTTTGTAATTTAAATTAATACATTTTTTTTTTCTATGTAGGAAGGACACTGGCCAAGGGCACAAAAATCCAATAAAAAAATGCCCACTGTAATGCCAGTCCCATAAAAGTCCCATAAAAGTATATAAACATGGTGCAGTGCGTCACATCCTCCTGTGAAGCAGTGGTGCTGTTTTTCCGTACCTGGCAGTGACGTAAAATTTCCGCCGTTTTCTATTGATGTAAAAACTAAAGAGAACGGGATAAACTACGACACTTAGCCAGACACTTCTGTAAATTGACTATGTATGCAGAAACATTTTGTATAATTACATAAAATTAATTGTTTCAGCCTTCCTTGCATTTCAGAAATTTCAAAATATACACTATGGCATATTTATCTTGGCAGTTGCAGTCGGAATGATGTAGTGAACAGCTAGCTGTCATCTAACTGACTGTCTTCATCCTTCGTGTCCGCCACGATGTAGCTTCTGTTGCGGTCTTTTATCGCTCTTTTCACTCTGCTCTTAGGAATCAGCTAACTGCATGCCTCTCCCTCGCCTTGCAGCAGATTCCTCACTTCTGTGGAATGAATGGTTAGCAGTTAGTCTTTAAACGCGTTTCCGGCCACAATTTTCATATTTTTAAAATATGATATTTCAATATCATATTTTAATATTTTCTACTGACAGTTTCATTACCTTAATTTTCTTCATCACTGCCTTCTAAACCTGATGCAAAAAAGAGATGACGAAGATAATGATATAGTCCGTCACTGTGTGATTAATTGTCATCATCATTTTGTTCGTTTTCATCGTCATCATATATGGATACATCATGGGTTTCTACTAAGTATTAGCATTATCATTTTCTTCATTTTCTTCAGAATCATTTTTTCCTGACTTACTTCGCGAAAGTCACCTCAGCCTAATGCATAACAAAGGTAAGGATACTGAGTATTAATTGCTTCTTCCAGTACTTGTGAATAATTTCCTTCATTACTTCCTTTAATTTCATCGTCACTAGCAAATAGATCCTCGCCTTCGTTATCTGCATTTGCATTCTCATTGTATTCGATTTCTTCATCACTGTCTAATAAACGTAATGCCCAAAAAAGATGACGAGGATAATAATTGTCGTCGTCACTCATTTTTTTTTCCTTGGTCTTTTACAAAAACAGTAGATTTTTAAAAATTATATCATATGACAGTCAGTTCAGCAGAAGACCTTTTTTTTTTTTTTTTGTTCAGGATACGTTCTCCAGCCCGTGCACAAACGTCCTCGCTAGATAAAGTAAGAAGTACTGCTAGAAGTGTTAATCAACTCCCGCGATGAGGCCATAACATGAGCCCTGATACAAGAAGTGTTAATGAATTCCTGTGATGAGGCCATGATATCAGCGCTGATATAATGCTTATACGTGTCACCAGGCACATTCAAAACGTGTTGGCAAAGGCTTTTCAGTACATTTCCCACAGCGTAACTACACTCCTGTTTTTCTTGTTTTTGCCCTAAGTAATTCATTTCATACCCCCTTTGTGTATTCATGGAATGTTATAGTGCAGGATCATCTGTTACCAGCACGAAAAAGAAAAAAAACAGTGGTACGATATTTGTCGTTTGTCTACAACTTCCGTTCCCAGGCCTTATCTCTGATGACATCACTATCACTTCTAGACATACTGCATTTTCTATATATGGTACAGAGAGAGAGAGAGAGAGAGAGAGAGAGAGAGAGAGAGAGAGAGAGAGAGAGAGAGAGAGAGAGAGAGAGAGAGAGAAACCGCCACTTGTGCATTTTTAACTAATGGTGTGATACAACGTCTCTGTCCATCTATCCATGTGATGCTGAGAGCTTGTAAGTCAACGACAATGTGTTTCCAATACTTTTGGTCTAAATGTAGAATAAAGTAGCAATTATACGCAGATTTAAGAAAAAAAGCATATGTAAAACAAAGTTTTGAGGAAATTTTGCCATATGGGAAAAAAAAAACATATATATATATATATATATATATATATATATATATATATATATATATATATATATATATATATATATATATATATATATATATATATATATATTTTCATTATCAAAACAAAATAAATTAGTTTAGCAGAAAAAAGGATAATTAGTGTGTAGAAAGCTATAAGTACAGTAAATAAAGTGATCACCCGCCAACATGAACAATACTGCATGATCAGATTTAGTTGCAGACACACAATAACATTTCTAAACTAGGTTCAAATGTTCTACAGTCACCTTGCTGAAGTGAAATCTCACTCAAAGCCATTAATGATTAACAGTATTCATATGGGGGCAATTTCTCTGTTTTCGCTTTATGATATTCAGTTTAGAGAATAGCCGTTCAACGTCAGCATTGGAAGTTGGAAGCGACAGGGCATTAAGCGCAAATGTAGCAAAGGTCCGGTACTGGAAATTTCCCATGGCGTCTGTAAGTGTCATAAGATGAACATAGAGTAGGCAAATATCATACTTTGGATCTTTAAGATGGTCTGGGAATTTATAAAACTGAACAGTTCTCCACTCGTTATGAACAGCCTGTTTATCATACATATTGGTGATCCTTGGCAGTTCATCCATTAAGTCGCTGAGGGATGACATGTTTGCTCTGGCGGTGGGATCCATTACTTTCCCGGGATGCAAATATCGTGTCAACATCCATAACTTATTATTTAAGTCAAGTCTTTTCTTGATTTCTTGACATAGTACAATAAGAAAAGTCCTACATCTTAACCTGATGTCAATCATCATATCTACATTATTCACATATTCTGGTGCCTGAAACAACGAGTGTAATTTTGCCTCAAGGTAAATTTGATGAACAGGTTTGTGTAGGCTGCCGTTTGCTGGGTTGATATCATATAAGGGAACTTTACAAAGTAAATGCTCCTGACAAATGGAATGTACCAAAAACCGATACAGGCTAGATATTTGTCATGAATCAAATGAAGTGTTGGGCCTTTATTCTGGAACACTAAGTTAAAATTATTTACATGTGGCAAAATGTAATTCAAGAAATGTAGATAGCAGACTATTGCTTGATCCTCTAGTGCCTTCCTAATGTTTTCAACAGCCAGCAACCTACAGTCATAAACCTTACTCTGAAAATACAACCTTGGGGCACTCCACTGCTCCAAAACCCTTGCCACAGCCTCATGTAATGATAACGACCTTGTTGCACTACCATGTAGTATTTTATGCGGTTTTAAATTGCAGAAACCCTGGAATTTCCGAAACTCTGATTTCCTCTTTCCGCTATGTGCAAAATAATCATATATGTTTCGTGGCAATTCCTCGCATGCACGAGGCAAGGTTTTAGCTGCTTCACTAGCACACAAATGGATGCTGTGGAAGACACATCTAAAGACAGTAATGCCAGGACGTTCTTCTCTCAGTCTGCTGATGACGCTGTTGTAGTTACCCATCACATTTGATGCACCGTCTGATGCGAAACCAGTCAGATTGTCTAATGGGATATTATCAAGTAGCAGACACTGTTTTGTTATGTTAAACAAACCATGACCAGTTGAACCGTTGGCACCATTATATACATCTACAAGGTCCAACATAGCAATTTTGATACCACTTTTTTCTTCATCAAAATATTTTGTCATAACTGCCAAAGATTTTGTTTCACTACAGTCTGTGCTTTCATCAACAATAATACTGAATTTACACTTCCTAAGTTTCTCAGCCAAACACTCATTGGAGAATTTACCTAACTTGTTTACAATATTTGTGCACTTCGTTCTTTTCATTGACATTTCAGCAGCAATTTTTAAGTCTGGGAACATTCGTTTGTTTAAGTCTATGAGGTGATCACAAATGATGAACGGTAGATTATGTTCCGCTAGGAAAATACTGACAAAAGTATTGTTGCGTAAGCAACACCACCTGTCACACCACCTGTCACAAGGGGAGGTGCATGATAGCCGTGATCTTCAATGCGGAAGTTCTGTTGGTCATTTTGAGATGTGCTGGTTGGGGAGACTGACCGTTATTTCTTGGTATGGTCTGCCGCCTTTCTTCTAAGTTTGTATGCTGCCTTGATTTACAGTGACGCTTGAGGCAAGTAACTTCTGCTGTCAAATATTTGTGACACGCTCGACAGTACGCCCGTTTCTTGTCTCCTTCAACTCTCGCCAGCCATGCTTTGAACAAATCGTTTGACAACCACTTTTCTTGGAAACTATGACGTGTAGCCATGATGATAACTGTTGTACAAATACTTTCAGTTACATCAAAGTGCGTTTACTGGATAGCATACAAGATAAATACATTTCACGTAAGTGTACGTTTGCATCCTCACTTCGTTTTCTATCTTGAGAGTAAGTAACTAACAAACTTAAGGGTAACTTAAGAATACGTATTTGGACTGTCAGAAGAGTGAAACAATGATAATGTTAATATATTAGCTGTAATATATAATGTGAGTAACACTCACATTATATAAGATGCAGTACGTGTTGGTAATAGATATGACACCTCAAAATGCTTCACGCTGCAGGAATTCCACGTTAACCCAAAGAAGTCTGGGTCTCTTCTGACAGTTTCCACAGTTTCCTCTATAGGAGGAGGCAGTAGACATCTGCCGAAACGATAATTACTCCCAGTGAGGTCTAAAGCACTGTTCAGAGAGTGCTGTGAACTTATCATTAAACCCAGCTGTGACCTCACTGAACGTTTCCCTTTGTGTCTCACAACACAAGGGGGCAGTCACAGCCTGCCCTCTAAAGACAACTCTCTTCCTCCACACAAAACTACAAGCACCTAATAACACACACACCCTTCAGTCAAAAATTTTAAAATCATCATGGCGACTCCTACATAAGCCTCGGAGTCCCCATCTGGGGAGGGGACCAAAAATGTCCCCAGGCCGGACTGCCTTTCTGTCGACGACCCTAAGTGTGTTGACACCCCCTCAACATTTTCTTCATTAACTTCTGCAACATTCGCGGTCTAAGATCTAATTTTCAATCTGTAGAACACCACCTCTCCTCTTCTAAACCTCATCTTCTTTTCCTTACTGAAACTCAGGTGTCTGAGGCAACTGACAGTAGCCCCTTTTCTGTTCCCTCCTACTTTCTCTATCCTCATTTTCGATCCAAAGCTGGATGCTGCGTTTATGTGCGCAGTGACTTAACCTGCTCTCGTGCCCACGCTCTTGAATCTTACAAGTTTTCCACCATCTGGCTACGACTACAGAGTCACTCTCATACTAAATTTATCTGTGCTGTATACCTCTCACCTAACTCCTCTGACTATAAGAAATTCTTTGACTACTTAACTTCCAAAGTGGAGCACATTCTGACCCTCTTCCCTATAGCAGAGATCTCCATTCTTGGAGACTTCAATGTTCACCACCAGCTTTGGTTTTCCTCTCCCTTCACTGACCATCCTGGTGAACTAGCCTGCAACTTTGCTATCCTCCATGACCTAGAGCAATTGGTGCAACACCTTACTCATATTCCTAACCGTCTTGGAGATACGCCCAACATTCTTGACCTTTTCCTGACCTCTAATCCTTCTGCTTATGCTGTCACTCTTTCTTCTCCGTTGGGCTCCACCGATCACAATCTCATATCTTTATCTTGTCCTATCGCTCCAATCCCTCCTCAGGATCTCTCTAAGCGAAGGTGCCTCTGGCGTTTTGCCTCTGCTAGTTGGGGGGACTTGAGGAGGTATTTTTCAGATTTTCCTTGGAATGACTACTGCTTCTGTGTCAGAGACCCGTCTTTGTGTGCTGAGCGCATAAAAGAGATGATAGTGTCTGGCATGGAGGCATACATTCCTCACTCTTTTTCTCGAACTAAGCCTTCTAAACCTTGGTTTAACACAGCTTGTTCTCGTGCTATACATGATAGAGAGGTGGCCCACAAAAGGTACTTAAGCCTTCCATCACCAGAATCTCATGCACTCTATATTTCTGCCCGGAACCATGCCATGTCTGTTCTCCAACTTGCCAAAAACTCCTTCATTAACAGAAAGTGTCAAAACCTTTCAAGATCTAACTCCCCTCGTGATTTCTGGCATCTAGCCAAACATATCTCCAATAACTTTGTTTCTTCTTCTTTCCCTCCTCTATTTCAACCAGATGGCACCACTGCTATCACATCTATTTCTAAAGCTGAACTCTTTGCTCAAACCTTTGCTAAAAACTCTACCTTGGACGATTCTGGGCTTGTTCCTCCCTCTCCTCCACCCTCTGACTACTTCATGTTACCTATTAAAATTCTTCGCAATGATGTTTTCCATGCCCTCGCTGGCCTAAACCCTCGGAAGGGTTATGGACCTGATGGGGTCCCTCCTACTGTTCTCCGAAACTGTGCCTCTGTGCTTGCAAACTCTTTCAGCTCTGTCTGTCAACATCTACCTTTCCTTCTTGCTGGAAGTTTGCCTACATTTAACCTGTTCCTAAAAAGGGTGACCGTTCTAATTCCTCAAACTACCGTCCTATTGCTTTAATTTCCTGCCTATCTAAAGTTTTTGAATCTATCCTCAACAGGAAGATTCTTAAACATCTATCACTTCACAACCTTCTATCTGATCGCCAGTATGGGTTCCGTCAAGGCCTGTTCCTAAAAAGGGTGACCGTTCTAATTCCTCAAACTACCGTCCTATTGCTTTAATTTCCTGCCTATCTAAAGTTTTTGAATCTATCCTCAACAGGAAGATTCTTAAACATCTATCACTTCACAACCTTCTATCTGATCGCCAGTATGGGTTCCTTCAAGGCCGCTCTACTGGTGATCTTCTGGCTTTCCTTAATGAGTCTTGGTCATCCTCTTTTAGAGATTTTGGTGAAACTTTTGCTGTTGTCTTGGACATATCAAAAGCTTTTGATAGAGTCTGGCACAAAGCTTTGATTTCCAAACTACCCTCCTACGGTTTTTATCCTTCTCTCTGTAACTTCATCTCAAGTTTCCTTTCTGACCGTTCTATTGCTGCAGTGGTAGACGGTCACTGTTCTTCTCCTAAATCTATTAACAGTGGTGTTCCTCAGGGTTCTGTCCTGTCACCCACTCTCTTCTTATTATTCATTAATGATCTTCTTAACCAAACTTCTTGTCCTATCCACTCCTATGCTGATGATACCACCCTGCACTTTTCCACGTCTTTTCATAGACGTCCAACCCTTCAGGAGGTAAACATATCACGCAGGGAAGCCACAGAACGCTTGACTTCTGATCTTTCTAAAATTTCTGATTGGGGCAGAGCAAACTTGGTATTGTTCAATTCCTCAAAAACTCAATTCCTCCATCTATCAACTCGACACAACCTTCCAGACAACTATCCCCTCTTCTTCAATGACACTCAACTGTCCCCCTCTTCTACACTGAACATCCTCGGTCTGTCCTTTACTTATAATCTGAACTGGAAACTTCTCTAGCTAAAACAGCTTCTATGAAGTTAGGTGTTCTGAGACGTCTCTGCCAGTTTTTCTCACCCCCCCAGCTGCTAACTCTGTACAAGGGCCTTATCCGTCCATGTATGGAGTATGCTTCACATGTCTGGGGGGGTTCCACTCATACTGCTCTTCTAGACAGGGTGGAATCAAAAGCTTTTCGTCTCATCAACTCCTCTCCTCTAACTGACTGTCTTCAGCCTCTCTCTCACCGCCGCAATGTTGCATATCTAGCTGTCTTCTACCGCTATTTTCATGTTGACTGCTCTTCTAATCTTGCTAACTGTATGCCTCCCCTCCTTCCGCGGCCTCGCTGCACAAGACTTTCTTCTTTCTCTCACCCCTATTCTGTCCACAAAGTATCACTGACAGCCGCTGGTTGTCTAACAGTGACAGATAATGCGTTAAGTCCGCAACTAAAACAAGGGTACGGGTTGAATTGTTAAGTTTCATGACATTATTCTTAATACAATATTTGTTTCATTCATAAAATTGGCGAAAACAGCATTCCGGAAATATTTCCGCTGGTCACGTGACTTCCGTAGGGTGACGTGTCTGTACGTTTGTTTAGCAGACGAATTTCCGTCAAACAACAGCACTACTCTGAAGACCTTTACTCAACTGAGGTCAGAATGAGCTTCCCCATATATATATATATATATATATATATATATATATATATATATATATATATATATATATATATATATATATATATATATATATATATATATATATATATATATATATATATATATATATTTTTTTTTTTTTTATGTAGGAAGGACACTGGTCAAGGGCAACAAAATCCAATAAAAAAAATTGGCCACTGAAATGCCAGTCCCATAAAAGGGTCAAAGCAGTGGTCAAAAATTCATGAGTAAGTGTCTTGAAACCTCCCATTTCAAGGAATTCAAGTCATAGGGTGGAAATACAGAAGCAGGCAGGGAGTTCCAGAGTTTACCAGAGAAAGGGATGAATGATTGAGAGTACTGGTTAACTCTTGCGTTAGAGAGATGGACAGAATAGGGGTGAGAGAAAGAAGAAAGTCATGTGCAGTGAGGCCGCGGGAGGAGGAGAGGCATGCAGTTAGCAAGATCAGAAGAGCAGTTAGCATGAAAATAGCGGTAGAAGACAGCTAGATATGCAACATTGCAGCGGTGAAAGAGAGGCTGAAGACAGTCAGTTAGAGGAGAGGAGTTGATGAGACGAAAAGCTTTTGATTCCACCCTGTCTAGAAGAGCAGTATGAGTGGAACCCCCCCAGACATGTGAAGCATACTCCATACATGGACGGATAAGGCCCTTGTACAGAGTTAGTAGCTGGGGGAGTGAGAAAAACTGGCGGAGACATCTCAGAACGCCTAACTTCATAAAAGCTGTTTTGCCTAGAGATGAGATGTGAAGTTTCCAGTTCAGATTATAAGTAAAGGACAGACCGAGGATGTTGAGTGTTTCTCTCTTTCTCTCTCTCTCTCTCTCTCTCTCTCTCTCTCTCTCTCTCTCTCTCTCTCTCTCTCTCTCTCTCTCTCCTCCTTGGAGGTTCGCTTCCCTCAAATTTTCCTCCGGCAGAAGTTTCCCTCCGAGGCTGGTGAAGTATGCGTTCTGAGTGCCTTCCAGTTTTTTATTCAGTTGCGGGCTTCCTCATGACGGCACACCACGCCGCGCCTGCTGAGTGACTGACAACACCCTGTCCAGGAGCGATTCCTGCGTGGTAATGGTCTGCACATGAACTTTAAAAACACTCTAAATCATCGCCTTCACTCGCCTTTAAACACACACACACACACACACACACACACACACACACACACACATTTTTTATACAATATTTTTATTTGAGTGCCTTCTTGGCGTGCAGGTGCGGACGTGGAGGGGTGATGAAGGAGGAGGAGGAGAAGGGAGGAGAGCAATAACAACAACAACAAGAACAACAACAACAACAACAAAGAAAATGACTACATTACTTACAAAATCCTGTCTTTACAAACTTACAAACCAGTACACTGCTTCTCCATCTTATCCTGTGTTCCTGTGGGTGTGTGCGCGTACCTAAGCGCGAAAAACAAAAACGTAGCACCCTCATTACAACATTAACCTTCACAGGCCTCAACATCACCTAATCACCAAGCCGTGTGACCCTCGTGGACTGGAGGTGCTGGCGGCGCGTGAGTGTGGCCAGCAGTAGTATTTACCTTAGTCCTTGAGCGCCCTGCGGAGATGTCACGGACTCTCGGTTGTGGTTCCTGGAGGACAACGTACACTCCGTGGGGTTTGGGTACGAAGGGGTTGATCAGGGGGACGAAGAGGTGAGATCGCATGGTGGCGTGGGGATGTAAACACAGCGATGCGCACTGGCCAGGGATCATTCACGGCATTTAAAGCTTCCACATGCCGCAAAATTTCTCGTCAACTTAATTTTCTTTCGTTTGCCGTCGATGTGTTCAGGTTTTCTTAGGTGTTTACTATGTCGTGTTTCAGAAAAAAAAAACCACTTTAGTTTAGTCAGGAAGCAACAGCCACACCTACGCTGGCAGCAGTGCCCACGTCCACGGTGCTCACAACAGAGTGGCTGGCGGCGGGAGTGTAAAGGGCAGTGGGGCAGCTGAATCTCTCCCAGCCGGGGCTTATTAATTATGAAGACTCAAGGTTATTCTGGAAAGAGAACACCTTGACGCGAGCTGCATCCATCCCCAGAGTACACAGCGAACCATTCATCTTGGCGTGTGAGGATGTGTGCTTAATTCTTCACCTTGTATGAGTGCGCCTTCAATGTTTTCATCCCCAGAATACACAGCCAGCTTTTGAAGGTAGCTTTGGAGGTTTTCAGAGGGCGCACGTGAGGATAAGCGCTCATTCCTTCACACAAGACAATGTACGAGTGCACCTCCCGGAAGTCAGTGATTTATGTAATATCTCAAGGCTTCAGAATATACGGACAGCGATTCACGTCAGCTTTTGAGGTTTTCAGAGAGGACTGGCACTTAATACTTCACAACAGACGACACTTTCCGAAGGCCAGTGATTTATGTAGTGTTTCAAGGCTTCAGAACAGACCGAGAGCCATTCACGTAAGCTTTTCACGTTTACAGGAAGTATATGATATGATAAGCGCTCAATCCTTCACGTAAGACAGTTTATTAAGGCATCTCTAAAAAGCCAAAGATTCATGTAATGCTTCAAGGCTTCAGAAGGAACACTCGCTTCACAAAGGTATCGGTGCATACTCTATAATAAACATTTCGAGACCAGTGACGATACGTGTTGGGAAAGGAGTGCTGAGATGCCAGCCTTCATGTATAGGTAGAGATGTATTTCGACAGTCTCATTCCACACGTTTCGAATCACTATATAGAAGTACCCATACACTGATCCTTTCCATCTTGGCTGCGTAATCTAAATACAATACTACGGTCAATTCAAGTGTCGATCATGCCGTGTACTGATAGTCTTTGGAGCGAGTGTGTGAGTGATTTGTCCCCCATTCCTTTATACTACAATTTACGAGGAGGACATCAGGAAGCAGAACGCTCATGCAATATTTTGAGGTTTTTAGAAGGTACGATGCAATTCTCCTTACCGTAATATTTTACAAACACTCCTGGAGAGACTGAGAACAAAAAGGATAAATTGATGAACGCAAATGATACTGTTGCTTCTTCTCAGAAAGTACAAATCGTGTTTTGATGTTTTTGTAATCCTGCTTCCTATAATACAGTTCACACTCCTGGAAAGAGAAATCATAAAAAGGATAATTTGATGGACGGGAATGTTACTGATGACTGACTGCACCCGAGTTTTAGATCCATAACTGTAAGATCCTGATAACGCCACTTCTAGGTTCCAGTCAACACACACACACACACACACCACATGTATAAGACAACGACGAGCTGCTGTGAATTAATAAAGAAATATTACTGTTAAAGGTAAAAATCTGGCTATTTGTCAGGTGTGCAATTTTACTACAGCTCTCACTTTCGTGTCACCAACCCGTGATTTGAAACGGCCTGCGCTTCTACACGAGCTGTTTTCTAAGGCCGTACAGTTGGGCTCCCAAGGATGTTTTTCCTATTGATGGTACAGAATACTGGTTGAACTATCATTAGAATTACGACAACTCTCTTGAAAACCTCAATAACTTCCACTAGGGCCTCAGAGAAACTAATCAGGAAATGTTTGAATCAGGAAATGTTTGAAAATGTGACCCCTGTGTTGCTGCAAATGCTAAAATGCTTCCAACTGTGTTTCGCATTAGTTAAGATCGAAGCTTCAAACCGACGCTCCAAGTTTACGTTAGACTTTCCCGTTGAAGCAGTGACAGTTCTCTCCTACAGTCCACTCAGGTTACTTGCCAAGTGAAGCCTTAACTCTGACTGCTACAACTTTTTCTCAGCTTATTACAGTCTGGCATAAGTTTAGACACCGATTTTAAAGACAAGACTCGCATGAAAAAGGTACCATTGAATATCTAGTAAGGCTTTCTAGTATCTGTAGCTTAATTTTTCATGAGTAAAACTTCCTAGTGAAAATAAATGTACAACTCCTACAGGTGTCAGAGGATTAAAACGATAAGGGCTTCCTGAATTGTACACTACAAGCCCTTTACATTTGAGAGCGTGTGGCAGGAACAAACTCATTCGGGCCTCACCGTCACGTCCTAAGTATCCTCGTATTAATTCACCTTTATGAAATTTCTCCACGTACTCATTAAAACTTGATCAGGTAATTAGCAGAAGATGGTGTGCGCTACGTGGCCTTGAATTGGAAACAGCGTCCAAGGTTTTGTTACGACACGCAATGGAAACGATACACGCCACATATAGAGATAGATATAGATAAACAAATAGAAAGACAGATAGATAGAAAGACATAGGTAGACATAGATAGATAGGCTGATATAGATAGATAGATAGATCTCGATAAACAGACCAACAGATACGCAGAAAAAAAAGATAGATAAGCAGAATAATTATATAAAATAAATAGAAAGTGATAGAAAAATACTTACTAATATTCTCTTGACAAACACGTGAAAGCTTTAACATCACATCACCTTTTAAAACATGATAAATATTACATTCAAGGACAAACACAATATACACTTCACCTCCATTAATCCGAGAGAGAGAGAGAGAGAGAGAGAGAGAGAGAGAGAGAGAGAGAGAGAGAGAGAGAGAGAGAGAGAGAGAGAGAGACCAAACTGGCAATGGTGTTGAAAGCAAATATGGGATACGGTAACCATGAAACAGTGAGCCGCGGCCCTCAGGACCAGCCGTGACCCGCCCCTACACCACTCAGTAAATCGAAAAGCCTCATTAAGACGACGAGGAGGAGGCGGAGTCAGTACCCGTCGTCCCCTTCAATCGTCCTCTCCATTGTCAATTCCGAGATCCCTTATCTTGGAGTTAGTGAGACTCGGAAGTGTTTTATCCCCGTAATAAGAACGTAAGGGAAGGTGCAAGGGGTCGCTAACTGGAAAGTCAACACGTGGCGGTCTCTTATTTTCACCCTCCGTCACAAGAACGTAAGAGAAGTTGCAAGAAGCCAGTGAGCCAACACGTGGTAGTTCAGGTGTAATGCATGTGTCCACTCAAACTAGGTGCACATATACATCACCGTGCCAGCAGCCATTCATACCCACCGCTACCAGCAACAGTAGTTATGGTCACCTGACTTGTTGCATTCCCCCATAATGTGTATCCTGAACCGTAAGTCTTTTGATATGCTGACAAGTTCAAAAGAAGGGCTAGTCTACAAAATCAAGCCGTGTACCAAAGTAAGTCAGTATGTACTTGTAAATTTAAGTGAGAAAGAAATAAATCTGATAATTGACTGATTCTTACTAGATCAGTGGACTTGGGATTGAAGGAAAACACTACGGAAAGAAATGCTGTGTGCTACTCGACTTCTGATCAAGACTATACCATTAGATCACGCCTTTATTTTCCTTTATTCTGTAGCTAGTTTCCTCGAATACTGCGGCTGTAAGTGTTGTACAGGTAAGGCAGGTGAATGGCATCAACCTAACTCTCTCCAAGAAAGGCAACAGCAGAACGTTGGCGTAATACGTACTCTTGTTTCATCTTGTGTCTCCTTTCATTATCATATTCCACTTATTTTAGGAAAAGTAATATAGCTAAACAATCTCGTTAGGACTTAAACATATATTCCTACTCGAAATTAAGTAATATTAACTTGAAAACTTGAATACCCATCATTCCCATTCATAAATCTGTCTAATCTTCTCTTATTTTCTTTTTTTAATTGTTCTAACTAATAACCTCGTAACAAAATGTATTCCAGCCTTGCCATCCAATTTAAGAACCAATATCCTCCTATCTCATTTTCAAATCTAGCTTAATCAGAGTTGAACCCGTTACTTCTTATCCAATCTGATATCTAGGCCAGTCATGTATGAAAAAAGTATTAATGCGATGGTACAGATTGATAAGGAAGTGTGAGCACAGTGCGGAGTGACAGGCTGAGAGGCGAGGTGGGTTTGATGAAGGAGAGGAACAGACGGTAGGCGGTGATGGACGTGTTGTAAATCGTGAGGAGCGGAGGGTGGCAGGTGAGTGGCAGGCAGTGGGTGGTGAGGGTGGTGAGGGACGGGCATGAGTGTGTGTGTGTGTGTGTGTGTGTGTGTGTGTGTGTGTGTGTGTGTGGAGACGTGGGGACAGAGACGTGAGCTGCAAGTGGCTTGGAGTATCTGTGAAAGAGAAGGTGGTGGTTGGTAATGAGATGCACTGATGTATATTAGGGAGTTGTGAGTGAGGAGCAGGTGTTTGAATGGTAGAGGCGCTGCGGCTAAGAAGGAAGTGTTACGATTTATCACTGGGAAGTGTGGCGGAGATGAGGTGGTTGTGTGTGATGTTTAAGTTCTTATATAAAATTCCGTGAACATTGCATCAACAAGATTTCCCTTCAAGTAACTCTTCCCAAAAATACGAGTGACTACCGTGTTAAGTTACGATCTCATGATAAACTAGGCAAGGAAAGGTAAGATGAGGTGAAGTGAGGTAAGGTAAGGTAAGGTAAGGTAAACTAAGGCAAGGTTAGATCTAGGTCAGGTTAGATTAGGTTACGTTAGATCAAGTTGGGTTAGGTTAAGACACATTGTGTTATTACATTAGGGGAACTTTATGATGTAGGGAATTATTTTAATTTACGTTTGCAGAGAGTAATCTTTATGGGTGGAATTTACTCAGAAGCGAGGTGGCTGTTAGAGAAGTGTTGAGTGGCGAGGAGGGGGTGGAGCAGGTGGTGAGGAAAAATGATGGATCATTATGAAGGAGAGAAGTGGTGCAGTGGTGGGTGAGTGGGGTGTGGGGTGGCAGTGGGAGGTGGGCGAGCAGGTGTTGCTTTCAGCGTGTACACACCGTTTTGGTAGTCTGGGAGAGGAAGGCCTTGCTAAGATGAGCACACTTGGAGGGCTGACCATCACGGGGCTGTCCGCGGCCGAGGCTGAGGGACAAAAAGGAAAAGAATGTTGGACAACTTACTCGTATTTCTCAGTTTCTTTCTTTTTTTTTTCTCACTCTCTTACATTCCCCCTTCGCATTTTTTCCAGGAAGAAGCAGCGCTGCCAAACATGCACTCGCTTCTAATACTTTACCAGGCACTTTCTTAGTTTTCCTGGAGCAGAAAGTATCTTTTGTCACTGTGCCGAGAGGTATTCAGTGCTTTCCCTCCATTCATTCCACGCCCTCAGCCTGGATTACATTTACTGTGGTACAAAGAAAGGATACGAAAAGAAACAGATACATAGATAGATAGATAGATAGATAGATAGATGGATGGATATACAAATAGATGATTCTTCTCTCTCTCTCTCTCTCTCTCTCTCTCTCTCTCTCTCTCTCTCTCTCTCTCTCTCTCTCTCTCTCTCTCTCTCTCTCTCTCTCTCTCTCTCTCTCTCTCTCTCTCTCTCTCTCTCTCTCTCTCTCTCTCTCTCTCTCTCAAGACCTACTTAACACAACACAAAGGGCACAAGACAAACAGCCTGGGACTGTCGTTACAAGCGCAGTCAGGCAGATGTATTACACAGGATGATGGCGTTATGCAAACCCACTCAAGTCCCGCGGGTCAAGATGAGGGGATCTTGATCACACACACACACACACACACACACACACACACACACACACACACACACACAGTTCTCAGTATCGCCCTTATTACCTCTCCCAATCGTTTGCTAATCAGTCAATCGGGTATATTTCACGTGAGATTAGAAGACAGGTGAATAGTTAACATGTGGTAGTAACAGTAGTAATGTAGTAGTAGTAGTAGTAGTGTAACATCTTTAAGCTCTATGCACACACCAGTGAGTTTTGTAGATAATAGGCGTGAAGTGACTGTGTTAACGGACAGTTCCTTTCCTTCCAGAGCTAACAACAAGGCTCCCCATCCCTCTATAATCAACACAAGACACAGATTACAACTGTTAATGCCCCTCTATAACTTAACTCCTACCTTGAGGCACTGAGGTGAGACTGCGAGTTTTTGAGGCTTGTGTTGTGGGTGGTGTTCAGTGACGTGATGAAAACTTTTTTTTTATCTAATGATCCGCTTCATCAGAAAACCTGCCAGTTATCTACCTTCTTGATCAGCGTTATTGAGCCGGCATCTCTCCAAGGCTTATTTTACTTCCTCCCCCTATTATCTACATGTATGACTTATACCTGCAGTATTATTATTATCATTATTATTATTATTAGTAGTAGTAGTAGTATTAGTAGTGGTAGTAGCAGCAGCAGTAGTAGTAGTAGTAGTAGTAGTAGTAGTAGTAGTAGTAGTAGTAGTAGTAGTAGTAGTTGTTGTTGTAGTGGTGGTGGTTTTTAGTGATAGTAGTAGCAGTAGTAGTAGTAGTAGTAGTAGTAGTAGTAGTAGTAGCATAGTAGTAGTAGTTAATGTTCTTGTTCTTGTTGCTGTAGGTGACTGAAAAGGCAGTTAGTACCATTAATAAACAAATATTAACAACAAATATTACTTCAAACAAATATTACCACCACCACCACCACCACCACCACCACCACCACCACACATCACAGGCTCATGAAAGGGGAGAGTGACTGACAACCGCCAGGGAATATGAGGTCGCGTCTTTCCTTCCCCTGAGATGCTTCCTGTCACAAGCTCATTAACCAATCCTGTCGCGGATGGAAGATTGCGTGGCTGTCTCGCGTGGAAGGAGGGAGGCAGGTGGATGGCACAGGTGGAGATTGACTTGGTGACATTATTCGTCACTATCACCATCAGGGAGGCGAGTGGCGGGCAGAGCGTCTGCGAGGAATTACAGCTACTTGTTTGGGTGTTTGTCTTTCACGAGTGTGAGTCACGCAGTAATGAAAACGTTACTGTTCCTCGTGATGCTTGATGTAATTCCTTTCCTATGACACAAGAGCAGTCACTTGAGCCAGTAATTCTAAACACTGGTCAACATTTCCATGTAGGTGATGACGTCTGACAGCTACGCCCTTCTGCTTCACCAATGCAACCACTGGCTACGTGAATGTCATTTGTATCCTACACACACCACACGTGGATTAAAGACGCTTCCATGAAAAACACTAATTAAAACACAGGCACACACACACACACACACACACACACACACACACACACACACACACACACACACACACACACACACACACACACACACACACACACACACACACACACACACACACACTTATAACACCAAACGCCACATCTTCGTCTCGCCAGACACATTCTCGAGGGCCATCACCACCAGTGCACCAAGACCACACTAACTGAGTTTCTTAAGTTGCATGAAGAACGACTATCACATACTCTCTGACAAAGCGCAGCTCTCAGACGAATGGGCTTGATGCAGGCACCTGCGACACACACTGTGCCTACTGTGTGTGTGTGTGTGTGTGTGTGTGTGTGTGTGTGTGTGTGTTTTCTATTATACCAGCGTTGCCTGCCACATCAACCTTAAAGCATGCATTTCCTTCCTAGCGTCTTTTATTGGTAATGTAGGGGAGGTTTCCTGGATGCTGAGCCGTGGTGTTGTCAAGGGCGGAGGCAGCGGCACAAAATGAGTTAATTTCACGGCAGGTATTGAACATTATCGAGTTTCAGCTGCGCGTCGTGAGCTGACTGCTCGTTCTCGTCATCATCATTTGCCTTTCTTGGGTTTTTTTTTCTCTTGAAGTGAATCCGTGACGTGATGAGGAACGCTCCAGTCTTTAACTAACGCCGCTTCCACTTTTCTTGATCAGTTTTATTTTTATATGCATGTTTCCTCTGCTAACTTTCACTCCTGTTACACGCCAAACTCTCCAAAAGACCAACGCTGACCACCCGCCACTCAGCAGCCCTCAGCACTCTTCACTGTTCTCTGTCACTAAAGAACTTCCCTTCCCTCTTCCCTCACCAGCAATTTCAAGTAACTCACAACGCTTGAAATATCCATAGAGAGAGAGAGAGAGAGAGAGAGAGAGAGAGAGAGAGAGAGAGAGAGAGAGAGAGAGAGAGAGAGAGAGAGAGAGAGAGTTGAAAAGGAAATGGATGCATGAGAAACTTCAAATATACTGCAGGAGTGAATGATAGTGTGTGTCTGTGTGTGTGTGTGTGTGTGTGTGTGTGTGTGTGTGTGTGTGTGTGTGTGTGTGTGTGTGTGTGTGTGTGTGTGTGTGTGTGTTACAATTTGTAGAAGGGTTTCCACGTATGTCAATGTGGCTGAGAGAGAAGGTAAGGAATGTAAAGAGGAAGAGGAGGAAGAGGAAGAGGAGGGGGAGGAGGAGAAGGAGGAAGATATAGTTAAATGGCATACCGCTGACGTAATTAAATGAGGAACAATAGGAAGGAAAGTTGCGAGAAAGCACTGTGTAACATTAATGACTTATAGTAGTAGTAGTAGTAGTAGTAGTACTAGTAGTAGTAGTAGTAGTAGTAGTAGTAGTAGTAGTAGTAGTAGTAGTAGTAGTAGTGAACATAGTAATGATAGTAGATGTACATAAATGGAAAAGAAAGTAATACCATCACCAATAAGCATTACCACTACCACCACCATCACCACCACCACCACCACCACCATCACCAGCATCATTAAGAGGAACACACACAGACAGAACCATCAGGGAATATGAGATCACGTCTTTCCTTCCCCTGAGATGCTTCCTGTCACAAGCTCATTAATCAATCCTGGCGAGGGCGGATAGGTTGCGTGGCTGTCTCTCGCGTGGAAGGAGGGAGGTGGGTGGATGGCACAGGTGGAGATTGACTTGGTGTCATTATTAATCATTATCACCATCAGGGCGACGAGTGGCGAGCAGGGTGTCTGTTCATCAGAATAAAGACCATAATCTGATCCACTTCTGCGCGGCACGTCCACTACTTTCAAAAGCTCCTGTTGAAGCTGTACATGTTTTTTAGTGTTTTTTTTTTTTCTTGTTATGGTTCTAGTGAAAGATTAATAAGACTTCTACATTAAGAACATAAGAACATAATAAATAAGGGAAGCTGCAGGAAAGGATCAGGCTTACACGTGGGAGTCCCTGTATGAAATATACTTTCCTATTTCCACCTATCATCCCCATCCATAAACCTGTCTAATATTCACTTAAAGCTCCTTAATGTCTTAGAACTAACAACATGATTACTGAGTTCGTTCCACTCATCCACCACTCTATTCGAGAACCAGATTCTTCCTATTTCCTTCCTAAACCTAATTTTTTTTAAGCTTGAACACATTATTTCTTGTTCTATCCTGGTTGCTGATCCTAAGAATTTTGTTTACAACCCCTTTGTTATAACCCTTATACCACTTAAAGACTCCTATCAGGTCTCCTCTTAACCTACGTCTCTCTAAAGAATGTAGATTTAACAGCTTCAACCTCGCCTCGTAAGGAATACTCCTCATCCCCTGTATTCTTTTAGTCATCCTCCTCTGTACTGATTCTAATAGACCTATATCTTTCCTGTAATGTGGGGACCAGAACTGTACAGCGTAGTCGAGATGAGGTCTGACCAGTGCCAAGTATAACTTTAATATTACTTCCGGCCTTCTACTTTTAACACTCCTAAAAGTGAATCCTAGTTCCCTATTTCCCCTGTTTCTGGCCTCTATGCATTGTATTCCTAGACGGAGTTAAAAGCTAACTATAACTCCTAAATCTTTCTCGTACCATGTACCTACCAGAGTTTCGTTGTTTAATGTGTACCTACTGTGAAACTGATGCTTATGGCACCCCACTTGTTACGTCAGTCCAGTTGGATGCTTTTTCATTTATTACTACTCATTGTTTACGGTTGTCTCGTCACTTTTCTACCCATCTCAGCACGCCGCCTTGACACAAGGCATTTTAGATTTATAAAGGTATTGTCAGGAGTGGGATTTGAACCCACGCCCGGAAGACCGGACTGCGACCTGAACGCAGCGCCTTGGACCGCTCGGCCATCCTGACTGCGGGAGATAAATGTTGGAATGCCAACAATATCTGGTGTCCCCAGGCGGTCACCCATCCAAGTACGAGCCGGACCCAACGTTGCTTAACTTCGCTGATCGGACGAGAAGCGGTGTGGTCGTTTAAAAGGAGAAACAGTCTGGAGATCCTGGCTGCTCAGATTTGTAGTCTTTGAAAATAGTCGTGGTGAGAGAACACAGGTCTATTGAGTCACGCTATAAGTCTTGTGTCACTGGCTCGTATTGAAAACATTTCCACTTCTGATCTCAACAACCTCTAACACTCTCTGCTGGAAGTTACTGTGGATTTCAAGGGAGTTTTTAATGAAATAGTACATTATAATGCTTATATCAAAAGCTTTTCGTCTCATCAACTCCTCTCCTCTAACTGACTGTCTTCAGCCTCTCTCTCACCGCCGCAATGTTGCATATCTAGCTGTCTTTTACCGCTATTTTCATGCTAACTGCTCTTCTGATCTTGCTAACTGCATGCCTCCCCTCCTTCCGCGGCCTCGCTGCACAAGACTTTCTTCTTTCTCTCACCCCTATTCTGTCCACCTCTCTAACGCAAGAGTTAACCAGTACTCTCAATGATTCATCCCTTTCTCTGGTAAACTCTGGAACTCCCTGCCTGCTTCTGTATTTCCACCTTCCTACGACTTGAATTCCTTCAAGAGGGAGGTTTCAAGACACTTATCCACCAATTTTTGACCACTGCTTTGACCCTTTTATAGGACTGGCATTTCAGTGGGCATTTTTTTTTATTAGATTTTTGTTGCCCTTGTCCAGTGTCCTTCCTACATAAAAAAAAAAAAAAATATATATATATATATATATATATATATATATATATATATATATATATATATATATATATATATATATATATATATATATATATATATATATATATATATATATATATATTAAATGGCGTTTTTTTTTATTTGTTAATATGTTAGTGTGGCTAGTGTTGCTGGTTTTGTTGGTGGTGGTGATGACGATGTGGATGATGATGATGATGATGATGATGTGCCTATCCCGTGAATTGCTGCTACGTATTATTATTATTATTATTATTATTATTATTATTATTATTATTATTATTATTATTATTATTATTATTATTATTATTATCATAATCACCCTAAACACTACCTTCCCTCCAGTGCACGAAGCCTGGAAATACAACACTCCTCATGGTAACAGAATCAATACTTCGACCTTGACTTAAAAACACTTGAACAAGGGAACCATCGCCGCGAAGACATGGGGCTCACTCAAGGTCACCAGAAGGATCATGACAAAATACACGATGGAAAAATGCCTTCCACTTATATAGAACATCCACGCACGTCCTCCCCATACAGGGCATTCTCCAGACGCTATTCATTCAGCCAGTCACTTCATTAATCTCTCCATTAGTGTTGCAGGCCGGTCAACACAGGGACGTATGGACGAATGACACACACACACACATATACACACAGCCTTACTTTAGATTTCTTTATTCATTTTGTTAAGTTCTCCAATCTATATGTAAATGTTCACTACTGCCTCCGTAATAAGCAGTTTATCGTTTTTATTAATGCTATTATTACACACACACACACACACCCCACACACACACACACACACACACACACACACACACACACACACACACACACACAGAGAGAGAGAGAGAGAGAGAGAGAGAGAGAGAGAGAGAGAGAGAGAGAGAGAGAGAGAGAGAGAGAGAGAGAGAGAGAGAGAGAGTTTACTACATATTCATGACTTATGTGTCTTTTTGTGTTATCGAAAACCACCCGATAACTGTTGCATATTTGTGTGTATTCGTGTGTGTGTGTGTGTGTGTGCGTGTTCAATAGTTTAATTTGTGGAATTGGTTTTATCCAATCCTGATGTCTGCAAGCAAGACACAATAGAGGCGAGGTTCACATGCCACACGGCGCCCCTGAGCCCATTGAGCCAGCCACAACAACACACTCCACCAGCTGGGTCTTGAGCTGACGCGCCACGACTCCTCAATTTGCAATGTTTTACTCGGGACGGCCAATGCAACTCACGGCATATTGTTTCAGATGTGGTTCAGGTCAAGAAATAAGTAAATAAATAAAATAAATGATAAAAAAAAAAAAAGAGGAAAAAAATCATTGTCAGAACCCGACTAATCATCTCTGTGGTTTCTGAAAATAACCCTTGTGGGAACTTAGTGTTTAATAATATGCGCATTCTTTTGATTAAATTCTAGGAGCTAGGAGGCTGAGAGCGCACACCTCCGTCATCGCGCTTCAATAACACGGAATGTGACAAACATTCTCCGCAGACTTGTGCCACGCGACAATCTGAGGAACATTCTGGAGGCGCACACGGGTCTAGATCCGCCTGAAAATCTAACCATTATTCCTTGACGATTAATGGTATTCCTTTTACTTAAATAGGTTTAAACGAAAATCCGTTTCAGACAGGTAACATATAGACAAATATGGAAACAGACAAGCAAACAGGCAAATACCAGCCTCGGAGTCCCCATTTGGGGAGGGGACCACAAATGTCCCCAGGTCAGACTGCCTTTCTGACGACGACCCTGAGTTTCTTGACAGCCCCTTCAAATTTTTCTTCATTAACTTCTGGAGCATTCGCGGTCTAAGATCTAATTTTCAATCAGTAGAACAACCCATCTGCTCTTCTAAACCTCATTTTCTTTTCCTCACTCAAACTCAGGTGTCTGAGGCAACTGACAGTAGCCCCTTTTCTGTTCCCTCCTACTTTCTCTATCCTCATTTTCGATCCAAAGCTGGATGTTGCGTTTATGTGCACAATGACTTAACCTGCTCTCTTGCCCACGCTCTTGAATCTTCCGAGTTTTCCTCCATCTGGCTACGACTACAGAGTCACTCTCATACTAAATTTATCTGTGCCGTATACCTCTCACCTAACTCCTCTGACTATAAGAAATTCTTTGACTACTTAACTTCCAAAGTGGAGCACATTCTGACCCTCTTCCCTTTTGCAGAGATCTCCATTCTTGGAGACTTCATTGTTCACCACCATCTTTGGCTTTCCTCCCCCTTCACTGACTATCCTGGTGAACTAGCCTTCAACTTTGCTATCCTCCACGACCTAGAGCAACTGGTGCAACACCCTACTCGTATTCCTGACCATCTTGGAGATACGCCCAACATTCTTGACCTTTTCCTGACCTCTAATCCTTCTGCTTATGCTGTCACCCTCTCTTCTCCGTTGGGCTCCTCCAATCACAATCTCATATCTGTATCTTGTCCTATCGCTCCAATCCCTCCTCAGGATCCCCCTAAGCGAAGGTACCTCTGGTGTTTTGCCTCTGCTAGTTGGAGGACCTGAGGAGGTATTTTGCTGAGTTTCCTTGGAATGACTATTGCTTCTGTGTCAGAGACCCGTCTTTGTGTGCTGAGCATATAACAGAGGTGATAGTGTCTGGCATGGAGGCGTACATTCCTCACTCTTTTTCTCGACCTAAACCTTCCAAACCTTGGTTTAACACAGTCTGTTCTCATGTTATACATGATAAAGAGGTGGTACACCAAAGGTATTTAGGCCTTCCATCACCAGAATCTCATGCACTTTATATTTCTGCCCGGAACCATTCCAAGTCTGTTCTCCAACTAGCCAAAAACTCCTTCATTAACAGAATATGTCAAAACCTTTCAAGATCTAACTCCCCTCGTGACATCTGGCATCTATCCAAAAATATCTCCAATAACTATGCTTCTTCTTCTTTCCCTCCTCTATTTCAACCAGATGGCACCACTGCTATCACATCTATTTCTAAAGCTGAACTCTACGCTCAAACCTTTGCTAAAAACTCTACCTTGGACGATTCAAGGCTTGTTCCTCCCTCTCCTCCACCCTCTGACTACTTCATGCCACCTATTAAAATTCTTCGCAATGATGTTTTCCATGCCCTCGCTGGCCTAAACCCTCAGAAGGCTTATAGACCTGAGACCGCAGAGATTTCTTTTTTATTAGAGTGAGAAGAAGGTAATATTATATACGAATCTTTATTTATATAAGTTTTCTTAACTAATATATTTTTTAATAAATAAATTTAATTAAAATAAATGCATATATATATATATATATATATATATATATATATATATATATATATATATATATATATATATATATATATATATATATATATATATATATATATATATATATATATACTGAGAGAAATACACATTCTATTCATATAAACTTCAAATATCACTTTAATATTTTCGTCCTCTTATATTAATTAGTCTTTCCTATGTATCACTTTCTTTCATTTATTTTTTCAATCGTTTTCTTATTTGTACTACTTTGTTTCTTAAGCATTTTTTATTTGATTTTTAATCTGTTTTTATGTTAATATAGTGCCTGACTTAAAAGGATAGCTTTGATAGAGCTCATTATGTATTTCTTATACCTATATTATTTATAGCGAATTTACACCGCTTCTTTAAAATTGAAAACTTTATGTGCGCTATACACCAACAAATGATATTCTCAAAGATAAGCTAACTAAGCTAATGGGCTCATAACCCGTAAATGAAAGCTTCAACCTTTCTCTTTTTAATGACCTTTCCAGTTTCCTACCTATTATTATTCTGTACTTTACTAACAGGTATCTTTTTCATCTATTTCTTCTCCTTCTTGGTTTGGGGCTTGACTCGGGCTAGAACTAAATCTTTTATCATTTATTCCTCTCATTGTAACTAAATTATGCCCGTATCTAACTGAAGCTGCAATTAAATATTTTCTAATTCAAGCTCTAGCATCTACTATCTTAATTTTCTCTCTCTCTCTCTCTCTCTCTCTCTCTCTCTCTCTCTCTCTCTCTCTCTCTCTCTCTCTCTCTCTCTCTCTCTCTCTCTCTCTCTCTCTCTCTCTCTCTCTCTCTCTCTCTCTCTCTCTCTATATATATATATATATATACTCGAATGACTTTTCTTATTCTTTAATTAGTATATCTTTACTTTTAAAATTGTGAGCAGGTCCGTTACATTTTTTGCTTCAGCTGCGTTACATTTTTGTCTTCCGCAAGTTATTGAAGGATTGTCTTGACCTCAAGCTTTTATTCTCTTAACAATCCAAAAAAATAGCTCCTATGTTTTGAATTCCCTATTTAACCTACTCTTCAAACTTAGTAACCTTAATTACTTTAGCAGCACATAATTCTTCTTTAATTGGAGCCTTAGGTGGCTTAAATGTTACAAAACTACGTAAACTTACCGCCTTCTCTTCAGTTAACCATACATCTTAATACTTATTGTCATATCAATCAGTGATATAATATGACTCATTTACTTTATCTTCTACTCCTTTATTTCAGGCTCTGTGATTATTTTACTCTTTATTACTCAGTCTTCATCAATTTCCGTTATAATAATTGAAAACAAAAGGAAGATTGCCCTAAAACTTTTTTTTTTTTTTTTACCAATAAATTTCTTATCTTTAGGTCTTCCTTCCTTTTCAGGATTTACACTTAAATGAATTATAATTCAACTACTTTCTTCTAAAATAATAATTTTCTCTCTTTTAATTCTTCTTTTTTTTTAAGTCTTATTACTCTTTATTTCTATCTACGTCTCTTTGTTCCAATAATGCCATTTTAATTTCCTTCATTTACCACTTCCCTTAAAATTAAACCATTGCTAACATTTTCTCCTATCTTAATCTTTGTTACTTTCATTAATATGTTTGGAATATGTTTTCCTATTCCATTTTTAGCCTAGGATTCTAAATTATATTAAACTAAAAGTCTTCAAAGCCAATAAAAAAAACCTCTTTCAAAATCGTAAATTCCAGTGTTTCCACACATCTTTAGATTTGCAATCTAATATTATTTATATTTTACTATAGAACCTAATAAGAAAGTGTTTACCTTGTTTTTAGATTTGCAATGTAACGCCTGCACTTCTCAGCCATCTTATTATGCAACGATGATTCTTTTCTACAAATCATAAAGACATTGGTACACTATTTCATTTTTGGAGCATGGTCTGGTATAGTAGGAACCTCGTTAAGTATAATTATTCGAGCCGAATCAGGAAAGCCAGGCACATTTATCGGCAACGATCAAATTTACAATGTTGTAGTTACCGCCCATGCCTTTGTTATAACCTTCTTCATAGTTATACCAATAACTAATTGGTAATTGACTAGTCCCTCTTATATAAGGAGCCCCTGATATAGCGTTCCCTCGTGTTTACCTTGTTTTTAGATTTGCAATGTAACGCCTGCACTTCTCAGCCATCTTATTATGCAACGATGATTCTTTTCTACAAATCATAAAGACATTGGTACACTATTTCATTTTTGGAGCATGGTCTGGTATAGTAGGAACCTCGTTAAGTATAATTATTCGAGCCGAATCAGGAAAGCCAGGCACATTTATCGGCAACGATCAAATTTACAATGTTATAGTTACCGCCCATGCCTTTGTTATAACCTTCTTCATAGTTATACCAATAACTAATTGGTAATTGACTAGTCCCTCTTATATAAGGAGCCCCTGATATAGCGTTCCCTCGTATAAATAGCATAAGATTCTGACTTTTGCCTCCTTCTTTAGCTCTTCTTCTAATAAGAGGTATAGTGGAAAGAGGAGGTGGTACAGGTTGAACTGTTTAGCCTCCTCTAGCAGCAGCTATTGCCCATGCAGGAGCATCAGTTGATCTTGGTATTTTTTCTCTTCACCTTGCTGGTGTGTCCTCAATTCTTGGAGCAGTTAGTTTTATAACAGCTGTAATTAACATACGATCCTTTGGAATAAGAATAAATCAAATACCTTTGTTTGTATGAACTGTTTTTATTACTGCCATTCTCTTACTTTCATCCTTACCTGTATCAGCAGGAGCAATCACTAAGATTTTAACTAACCGAAATCTTAATACATCTTTCTTTGACCCCGCTGGAGGTGGTGATCCTGTTTTATATCAATATCTATTTTGATTTTTGGTCACCCTGAAGTTTATATTCTCATTTTACCAGCCTTTGGAGTAATTTCCATATTCAGGAAAAAAGAATCATTGGGTGCATTAGGTATGATCTGTGCTATAATGGCTACTGGAATTTTAAGATTTATCCTCTGAGCTCACCATATATTTACAGTAGGTATAGTTGTTGATACATGAGCTTACTTCACATCAGCCACAACAATTACTGCTGTTCCTACAGGTATTAAAATTTTCAGATGACTTAGAACCCTACTTGGAACACAAATTAACTATAGTCCCTCGATATTATGAGCTTTAGGTTTTATTTCTTTATTTATTTACTGTTGGAGGTTTAACAGGTGTTGTCCTGGCAAATTCATCAATTGATATTATTGTTCATGATACTTATTACGTTGTAGCTCATTTTCATTGTGTTTTATCTATAGGGGCTGTACTCGGTATTTGTGCAGGTACTGTACAATGATTCCACCTTTTTAAAGGCTTATCACTTAACCCTAAACGAATAAGAATCCACTTTACTGTCATATTCATCGGTGTAAATATCACTTTCTTCCCTCAACATTTCATAGCACTTAACGGAATACCTCGACGTTACTCTGATTACCCGCCGATATTTCATGGAAGAAACCTATGGAACAAACAATATTTCATGTTGCCTACGCAACAATATCCTATGGAAGAAACAATATTTCATGTTGCCTACGCAACAATATCCTATGGAAGAAACAATATTTCATGTTGACTACGCAACAATATCCTATGGAAGAAACAATATTTCATGTTGCCTACACAACAATATCCTATGGAAAAAACAATATTTCATGTTGCCTACGTAACATGAAATATTGTTTCTTCCAAAGGATCTATAGTATACCTTGTTGCTATATTAATTTTTTTTATAATTATCATTTGAGAAGCTTTAATCGTCCTGTTCTATTCTCCCCTTTCCTGCCTCTTCAGTTGAATGAAACCACTCACACCCACCCGCTGATCACTCTTATATAGAAATTCCACTTACTACTAACTTCTAAAATGGCAGAAAGATGCATAGGATTTAAGCTATTACTAAGACTTATCTTCTCAAATTTTACTATTAACCTTAGAATGAGCTGTTGCAATTATTCAGTCCTATGTTTTTGCTGTCTTACGAACTCTTTATACCAGAGAAATTAACTAATGACATCATCTCACGGTTTTTTACCATTTTGAAGATATAAGACCACGGCCTTTAACTGGTTCTATTAGGGCAATAATATCAAATACAGGTTTAATTAAATGATCTCACCAATATAACATAATTTCTTTTGTTATTAAGACTTGTTGCTATTCTCCTTACCATATATCAAAGATGTCATGATGTTACTCGAGAAGGTACATTCCAAGGACTCCATACCTCTGTAGTAGAAAAAGGCTTACGATGGAGAATAATTTTATTTATTGCCTCAGAAATATTATTATTTTTTCTTTTTTTTCATTTTCCTGAGCTTTTTTTTTTCATAGTAGATTAGCCCCAACGATTGAAATTGGGATAAACTGACCACCTTACGGTATTCAACCTTTCAACCCATTTCAAATTTCCTTATTAAACACTACTATTCTTTTGTGTTGAGGAGCTACCGTAACTTGAGCTCATCATGCTATTATAGAATCTAGTCATAGGCAAGCCATTCAAAGACTAGGCCTTACAAATGTTTTAGGATTTTATTTTTCTCTTCTTCAAGCTTTCAAGTATTTTTGAAGCTCCTTCACTACTGTTGACTCCGCGTTTGGCTCTACTTTTTTTTTTTTTTTTTTTTTTTGCAGCTACAGGCTTTCATGGTCTTCATGTAATTATTGGAACCTCATTTCTACTTATTATTATTATTATTATTATTATTTATTTTTTTTTTATGTCTATATTTTAGTCACTTTTCATGTAATCATCATGTTGGATTCGAAGCAGCCGCATCATACTGACACTTTGCTGAGGTACTTTGATTATTCCTTTACGTCTTTATTTACAGATGAGGAGGCCATTTTTTTTTTTTTTAATATATAAAGTATATCCAGTCAGAAAGTCTAGAACGCCTACAAAAAATAATTCTTACAATACTTCTTATTTGTTTATTTTTACTAACTTTAATTATTTGTTATATTGTTATAACCTAACCTAACCTTATTTTTTTTTTTTTATTCCAGAAGATAGAAACCGCCCTGACTCTCGCCGGTCTGAACACATTTTAATTCAACATCAAGGTCGCAAACTTATTTTTTGATAAGGACTCTCAAAAAAATAAATAAATAAATAAAAAAAAAATAAAATAAAATAAATAAATAAATAAATAAATAAAATAAAATAAAATAAAATAAATAAAATTACGCTGTTATCCCTAAAGTAATTTGTTCTTCTAATCCTTAATATAAGGATCATTTACAAACTCTAATCACATATAATTGTCCAATTACAATAGCAGTTATTTTCATTTATACCCTTAGCGCCCCAACCAAATAAACCTTTTAAGTGTATTTTTATTATTTTTAATTCATCAAACTTATTAATTTTATAAAGCTTTATAGGGTCTTATCGCCCCTCTAGAAAATCTTGGCCTTTTCACTTACAAGTTAAATTCAATTTTGATAAAAGAAACAGACTTTTCTTTGTCCAACCATTCCTACAAGTTTCCAATTAACAAAGTGATGATAATGGTACCTGTGCACGGTCAAGACACAGCGGCTATTGAACATTTCCTGTCACTGAGCAGGCTGCACCATAAACAACCTCAGAAAGACATATTTTTGATAAGCAAGCAAGAAATAACCTTTGCCGAGTTCCTTTTTTTATTCCATTATTTTATTATAATTCATTCTCTTTATTTCATTTTTCTCAAATCATTCTACATATTCATTCTACTAATACACTCATTCTTTCTTTAAATTTTACGTTAAATTCAATACTCTACTACTTTATCAAAGACATAAATAAATTTTTTTCTTTCTCCTAAATCTAAATTAGAACACTAATTTCATAGCTACTTTTAAGCCTAAAAAACATTATTTTAATTTTTTTGTCCTATTGATTAATTTTCTAAGTGCTAAGAAGCTCGTCCCTCCTAGCCTTAAATATATAATAAACCTTTTCAACGTAACTGAAACGCTATACTAACTTTAGCTGTACTTTGATTCTCCTATCCAGGCTCACTTTCCAGTAAGCCTACTGTGTTACGACTTGTCTCATCTTAATAATGAAAGCGACGGGCGATATGTACATGCTTTACACTTTACATCTAGCAAACATGTTAAACTTACTTTACAATCAAATCCTCCTTCTAATTAACCTTTAAATTCATTTTCCCTACAAAATAAAACTCATTGAAACCCCTTTTAAGTTAAGCATTAGCTGCACCTTGATCTAAATTATTCTAAGACATTCAACATTATTGATGATTTATTTAGTAATTAATTCTATAAAAATGACCTAATAATGCTGGTATACGTACTAATGTACAAACTTAAGTAAGATTCTTCGTGGTGTATCCATTCAAAAACAGGTTCCTCTGACAACACTACATCACCGACAAATTCTTCATATTTTAAGAACATAACTATTAATACTTTGCTTACAAAACTACTTTTTGGTATAATAGTGTGTCTAATCCTTGTTTAAATACAATTCCTTATTGCTTCAACTTTAATTTTATGACATAATTTTCATGTAAAAAATAATCTGATTTCACTTCTTTATTTTTCAGGCTCACCCTAAAATTATATATATATATATATATATATATATATATATATATATATATATATATATATATATATATATATATATATATATATATATATATATATATATATATATATATATATATATATATATATATATATATATATATATATATATATATATATATATATATATATATATATATATATATATATATATATATATTTTTTTTTTTTTTTTTTTTATGTAGGAAGGACACCGGCCAAGGGCAACAAAAATCTAATAAAAAAAAATGCCCACTGAAATGCCAGTCCCGTAAAAGGGTCAAAGCACTGGTCAAAAATTGGTGGATAAGTGTCTTGAAACCTCCCTCTTGAAGGAATTCAAGTCATAGGAAGGTGGAAATACAGAAGCAGGCAGGGAGTTCCAGAGTTTACCAGAGAAGGGGATGAATGATTGAGAATACTGGTTAACTCTTGCGTTAGAGAGGTGGACAGAATACGGGTGAGAGAAAGAAGAAAGTCTTGTGCAGCGAGGCCGCGGAAGGAGGGGAGGCATGCAGTTAGCAAGATCAGAAGAGCAGTTAGCATGAAAATAGCGGTAGAAGACAGCTAGATATGCAACATTGCGGCGGTGAGAGAGAGGCTGAAGACAGTCAGTTAGAAGAGAGGAGTTGATGAGACGAAAAGCTTTTGACTCCACCCTGTCTAGAAGAGCAGTATGAGTGGAACCCCCCCAGACATGTGAAGCATACTCCATACATGGACGGATAAGGCCCTTGTACAGAGTTAGCAGCTGGGGGGGTGAGAAAGACTGGCGGAGACGTCTCAGAAGACCTAACTTCATAGAAGCTGTTTTAGCTAGAGATGAGATGTGAAGTTTCCAGTTCAGATTATAAGTAAAGGACAGACCGAGGATGTTCAGTGTAGAAGAGGGGGACAGTTGAGTGTCATTGAAGAAGAGGGGATAGTTGTCTGGAAGGTTGTGTCGAGTTGATAGATGGAGGAATTGAGTTTTTGAGGCATTGAACAATACCAAGTTTGCTCTGCCCCAATCAGAAATTTTAGAAAGATCAGAAGTCAGGCGTTCTGTGGCTTCCCTGCGTGATATGTTTACCTCCTGAAGGGTTGGACGTCTATGAAAAGACGTGGAAAAGTGCAGGGTGGTATCATCAGCATAGGAGTGGATAGGACAAGAAGTTTGGTTAAGAAGATCATTAATGAATAATAAGAAGAGAGTGGGTGACAGGACAGAACCCTGAGGAACACCACTGTTAATAAATTTAGGAGAAGAACAGTGACCGTCTACCACAGCAGCAAGAGAATGGTCAGAAAGGAAACTTGAGATGAAGTTACAGAGAGAAGGATAGAAACCGTAGGAGGGTAGTTTGGAAATCAAAGCTTTGTGCCAGACTCTATCAAAGGCTTTTGATATGTCCAAGGCAACAGCAAAAGTTTCACCAAAGTTTCTAAAAAAGGATGACCAAGACTCCGTAAGGAAAGCCAGAAGATCACCAGTAGAGCGGCCTTGACGGAACCCATACTGGTGATCAGATTGAAGGTTGTGAAGTGATAGATGTTTAAGAATCTTCCTGTTGAGGATAGATTCAAAAACTTTAGATAAGCAGGAAATTAAAGCAATAGGACGGTAGTTTGAGGGATTAGAACGGTCACCCTTTTTAGGAACAGGTTGAATGTAGGCAAACTTCCAGCAAGAAGGAAAGGTAGATGTTGACAGACAGAGCTGAAAGAGTTTGACTAGGCAAGGTGCAAGCACGGAGGCACAGTTTCGGAGAACAATAGGAGGGACCCCATCAGGTCCATAAGCCTTCCGAGGGTTTAGGACAGCGAGGGCATGGAAAACATCATTACGAAGAATTTTAATAGGTGGCATGAAGTAGTCAGAGGGTGGAGGAGAGGGAGGAACAAGCCCAGAATCGTCCAAGGTAAAGTTTTTAGCAAAGGTTTGAGGAAAGAGTTCAGCTTTAGAAATAGATGTGATAGCAGTGGTGCCATCTGGTTGAAGTAGAGGAGGGAAAGAAGAAGAAGCAAAGTTATTGGAGATATTTTTGGCTAGATGCCAGAAATCACGAGGGGAGTTAGATCTTGAAAGGTTTTGACATTTTCTGTTAATGAAGGAGTTTTTGGCTAGTTGGAGAGCAGACTTGGCATGGTTCCGGGCAGAAATATAAAGTGCATGAGATTCTTGTGATGGAAGGCTTAAGTACCTTTTGTGGGCCACCTCTCTATCATGTATAGCACGAGAACAAGCTGTATTAAACCAAGGTTTAGAAGGTTTAGGACGAGAAAAAGAATGAGGAATGTACGCCTCCATGCCAGACACTATCACCTCTGTTATGCGCTCAGCACACAAAGACGGGTCTCTGACACGGAAGCAGTAGTCATTCCAAGGAAAATCAGCAAAATACCTCCTCAGGTCCCCCCAACTAGCAGAGGCAAAACGCCAGAGGCACCTTCGCTTAGGGGGATCCTGAGGAGGGATTGGAGTGATAGGACAAGATAAAGATATGAGATTGTGATCGGAGGAGCCCAACGGAGAAGAAAGGGTGACAGTGTAGCGAAAGTGAGGTGCTACTTGGCCGCCCGGAATTCGCTCAAGCGAGAAGTGTAGGCTCCCAACTATGACTCTTGGTCATAGCAGTGTTTAGTCCTTGAAGGGTAACAATTTTCAGTGACATAACTGTGTAGCTTTGGCAAAGGAAACTTAGCCTGGGTATTCTCTCTCTCACTGTTTTATTCAGCAAAAACATGAACAATATATACAAAAATTACTAAACATAAAAAAATGATTTACACTAAATTATGGAAAAAGAGAGTGAATGTGTGTGTGTATGTCTGTGTGAAGAAAGGAGTAATATGATGTATTGAGAAGATGTGTAACACATGTGTCAAAGAGCGTGCACAGAATGTGTACAAGAAACGATAATTACTCCCAGTGAGGTCTAAAGCACTGTTCAGGGGGTGCTGTGAACTTATCATTAAACCCAGCTGTGACCTCACTGAACGTTTCCCTTTGTGTCTCACAACACAAGGGGGTAGTCACAGCCTGCCCTCTAAAGACAACTCTCTTCCTCCACACAAAACTACAAGCACCTAATAACACACACACCCTTCACTCAAAAAATTTTAAAATCATGGCGACTCCTACACCAGCCTCGGAGTCCCCATCTGGGGAGGGGACCATAAATGTCCCCAGGTCGGACTGCCTTTCCGTCGACGACCCTAAGTGTCTTGACACCCCCCTCAACTTTTTCTTCATTAACTTCTGCAACATTCGCGGTCTAAGATCTAATTCTCAATCTGTAGAAAACCACCTCTCCTCTTCTAAACCTCATCTTCTTTTCCTCACTGAAACTCAGGTGTCTGAGGCAACTGACAGTAGCCCCTTTTCTGTTCCCTCCTACTTTCTCTATCCTCATTTTCGATCCAAAGCTGGATGCTGCGTTTATGTGCGCAATGACTTAACCTGCTCTCGTGCCCACGCTCTTGAATCTTCCGAGTTTTCCACCATCTGGCTACGACTACAGAGTCATTCTCATACTAAATTTATCTGTGCTGTATACCTCTCTCCTAACTCCTCTGACTATAAGAAATTCTTTGACTACTTAACTTCCAAAGTGGAGCACATTCTGACCCTCTTCCCTTTTGCAGAGATCTCCATTCTTGGAGACTTCAATGTTCACCACCAGCTTTGGCTTTCCTCTCCCTTCACTGACCATCCTGGTGAACTAGCCTACAACTTTGCTATCCTCCATGACCTAGAGCAATTGGTGCAACACCCTACTCGTATTCCTGACCGTCTTGGAGATACGCCCAACATTCTTGACCTTTTCCTGACCTCTAATCCTTCTGCTTATGCTGTCACCCTTTCTTCTCCGTTGGGCTCCTCCGATCACAATCTCATATCTTTATCTTGTCCTATCACTCCAATCCCTCCTCAGGATCCCCCTAAGCGAAGGTGCCTCTGGCGTTTTGCCTCTGCTAGTTGGGGGGACCTGAGGAGGTATTTTGCTGATTTTCCTTGGAATGACTACTGCTTCCGTGTCAGAGACCCGTCTTTGTGTGCTGAGCGCATAACAGAGGTGATAGTGTCTCGCATGGAGGCGTACATTCCTCACTCTTTTTCTCGTCCTAAACCTTCTAAACCTTGGTTTAACACAGCTTGTTCTCGTGCTATACATGATAGAGAGGTGGCCCACAAAAGGTACTTAAGCCTTCCTTCACCAGAATCTCATGCACTTTATATTTCTGCCCGGAACCATGCCAAGTCTGTTCTCCAACTAGCCAAAAACTCCTTCATTAACAGAAAATGTCAAAACCTTTCAAGATCTAACTCCCCTCGTGATTTCTGGCATCTAGCCAAAAATATCTCCAATAACTTTGCTTCTTCTTTTTTCCCTCCTCTACTTCAACCAGATGGCACCACTGCTATCACATCTATTTCTAAAGCTGAACTCTGCTCAAACCTTTGCTAAAAACTTTACCTTGGACGATTCTGGGCTTGTTCCTCCCTCTCCTCCACCCTCTGACTACTTCATGCCACGTATTAAAATTCTTCGTAATGATGTTTTCCATGCCCTCGCTGGCCTAAACCCTCGGAAGGCTTATGGACCTGATGGGGTCCCTCCTATTGTTCTCCGAAACTGTGCCTCCGTGCTTGCACCTTGCCTAGTCAAACTCTTTCAGCTCTGTCTGTCAACATCTACCTTTCCTTCTTGCTGGAAGTTTGCCTACATTCAACCTGTTCCTAAAAAGGGTGACCGCTCTAATCCCTCAAACTACCGTCCTATTGCTTTAATTTCCTGCTTATCTAAAGTTTTTGAATCTATCCTCAACAGGAAGATTCTTAAACATCTATCACTTCACAACCTTCTATCTGATCGCCAGTATGGGTTCCGTCAAGGCCGCTCTACTGGTGATCTTCTGGCTTTCCTTACTGAGTCTTGGTCATCCTCTTTTAGAGACTTTGGTGAAACTTTTGCTGTTGCCTTGGACATATCAAAAGCCTTTGATAGAGTCTGGCACAAAGCTTTGATTTCCAAACTACCCTCCTACGGTTTCTATCCTTCTCTCTGTAACTTCATCTCAAGTTTCCTTTCTGACCGTTCTATTGCTGCTGTGGTAGACGGTCACTGTTCTTCTCCTAAATCTATTAACAGTGGTGTTCCTCAGGGTTCTGTCCTGTCACCCACTCTCTTCTTATTATTCATTAATGATCTTCTAAACCAAACTTCTTGTCCTATCCACTCCTATGCTGATGATACCACCCTGCACTTTTCCACGTCTTTTCATAGACGTCCAACCCTTCAGGAGGTAAACATATCACGCAGGGAAGCCACAGAACGCCTGACTTCTGATCTTTCTAAAATTTCTGATTGGGGCAGAGCAAACTTGGTATTGTTCAATGCCTCAAAAACTCAATTCCTCCATCTATCAACTCGACACAATCTTCCTGACAACTATCCCCTCTTCTTCAATGACACTCAACTGTCCCCCTCTTCTACACTGAACATCCTCGGTCTGTCCTTTACTTATAATCTGAACTGGAAACTTCACATCTCATCTCTAGCTAAAACAGCTTCTATGAAGTTAGGTGTTCTGAGACGTCTCCGCCAGTTTTTCTCACCCCCCCAGCTGCTAACTCTGTACAAGGGCCTTATCCGTCCATGTATGGAGTATGCTTCACATGTCTGGGGGGGTTCCACTCATACTGCTGTTCTAGACAGGGTGGAATCAAAAGCTTTTCGTCTCATCAACTCCTCTCCTCTAACTGACTGTCTTCAGCCCCTCTCTCACCGCCGCAATGTTGCATATCTAGCTGTCTTCTACCGCTATTTTCATGCCAACTGCTCTTCTGATCTTGCTAACTGCATGCCTCCCCTCCTCCCGCGGCCTCGCTGCACAAGACTTTCTTCTTTCTCTCACTCCTATTCTGTCCACCTCTCTAACGCAAGAGTTAACCAGTATTCTCAATCATTCATCCCTTTCTCTGGTAAACTCTGGAACTCCTTGCCTGCTTCTGTATTTCCACCTTCCTATGACTTGAATTCCTTCAAGAGGGAGGTTTCAAGACACTTATCCACCAATTTTTGACCACTGCTTTGACCCTTTTAAGGGACTGGCATTTCAGTGGGCATTTTTTTTTATTAGATTTTTGTTGCCCTTGGCCAGTATCCTTCCTACATAAAAAAAAAAAAAAAAGATATGTAAAAAGTGAGGATAGAAAAGATGAAAGACAAAAGTCTGTGCAGTAGAGAGAGTGAAAACGGAAGGGTGAATATATAACAGAAAACGGAGTGCTAGGAGCGGTGACTTGTGTCCCGCTACAGTATTCCCCCCCTAGTGACGAGGGAGGAGGAACGTAACCGTCTTCTTGTGCCGAGTGGTGTTGGTGACGACGTTCTGGCCGATGGAGTTTATGACGGCCGGGTCACTGTGAAGGAGGTAGGCAGGCTTGACTCGGTCGATGGAGATGGTGTCAGCCTTACCATCCTTGTCCACAGTGACCGTCTTTCTCCTGCTCAGGACTTTGAAGGGGCCTTGGTAGGGCTGCTGCAGGGGCTTCTTCACAGCGTCAACCCTGACGAACACGTGCGTGCAAGTGTCCAGATCCTGGCTGACAAAAGTCTTGGAGGGAGATGTGCGAGGCTGGACAGGCTGCAGACGCTGCATGAAGTCAGAGAGGTTGGCAGCAAAGTCCTGAACGCTGCAAGGAGTAGAGCGAGGTGCAGGAGTTAGGAGTTCGCCAGGTAACCTGAGCTTGGTACCATAAACGAGCTCGGCGGAGGAGTGGTGTAGGTCTTCCTTTAGTGATGTCCGTATGCCAAGGAGGACGAGAGGAAGTGCCTGGAACCAGTCTGCACGTGTGGCAGAGGCAGCTAAGGAAGACTTCAGCTGACGGTGGAATCTCTCAACGGTGCCGTTTGCCTGCGGGTGGTAACTGGCTGTTCTGAAGCGTTGGATGCCTAGTAGTGACATCACCTTGTTCCACATACTGGACTCGAACTGGCTGCCACGGTCAGAAGTGAGGCTGAGAGGGACACCGTACCTGGAGATCCAAGTAGTGATGAAGGCACGTGCGACGGAGTCCGTTGTGATGTCAGCCAAAGGTGCAGCTTCCGGCCAGCGTGTGAAGCGGTCGACGCAGGTGAGAAGGTACCGGTAACCGTCAGAGTAGGGTAGTGGTCCAACGAGGTCGACATGCACGTGGTCGAACCATGAAGAGACTGGAGTGAAGGCGGCCGCAGGAGAGCGTGTGTGTCGCCACACCTTGGAGGCTTGGCACTTGACACATGTGCGGGTCCACAGCCTGACGTCTTTGTTGATGCCAGACCAGATGAAGCGTGAGGTCATCATCTGCTGAGATGCTCGGATGCCAGGGTGGGAGAGGTCGTGCAGCTGACGAAAAACACGATACCGGTGGGTCTTCGGCAGGTAGGGCCGACAGGAATCGGTGGAAGTGTCAGCGTAAACGTGCACTGTGGTTCCTGGGAGTTGTATCTTCTTCATCTGTAGTGCGGGGTTGTCTTGGAGTTGCCGCAGCTCTTCATCGTTGGCCTGGTCAGCAGCGATGGCAGTGTAGTCGATGGGAGAAGATGACACAGCAGAGATGTTGCGCGAGAGAGCATCAGCTGGGGCGTTGTGTTCACCTTTGACGTAGCGCAAATCCGTGGTGAACTGCGAGATGAAGTCAATGTGACGCAGTTGTCGCGGTGAACAGGAGGTCTTGATGTGCAGGGACTTCGAAGTGAGTGGCTTGTGGTCGGTGTATACATGGAAGTTGCGACCTTCCACGAAGTACCGGAAACGCTTGATGGCCTTGTAGACGGCGAGAAGTTCCCTGTCGTAAGTACTATACTTGGATTCCGCCTTGTTAAATTTCTTTGAGAAGAAAGAGAGCGGTTTCCAACCTCCGTCGACATACTGCTGTAGAACTGCTCCGATGCCGATGTCAGAAGCGTCTGTGGCGATAGAGATGATGGCATCTGGGGCAGGGAAGCTGAGAGGTGAGACGGAGCTGAGAGCTTGTTTTGCTGCTGTGAAAGCTTCCTCAGTGGCTGGAGTCCAGACTAAGGAGATGGACTGTCCTCTCTTGCAAGGCTTGATCATCGCGTAGAGCGGCTCAAGAAGTAGTGAGCAGCTGGGGATGAAGCGGTTGTAGTAGTTCAGCATCCCCAGGAATTGCTTGAGTTGGCGCTGTGTTGTAGGCTTGGGGAAGTTCTGGATGGACTCGCACTTTTCTTGCAGTGGAGTGATGCCTTCCAAGGAGACAGTGTGGCCAAGGAAGGTGATGGAGGGGACCCCAAACACAGACTTGTCGACGTTGACTTGCACCCCGTAGTCTTGCAAACGGGTGAGTACTTGCTGGAGGTGCTGTTGGTGCGTCTCTGCGTCAGGACTGGCGATGAGGAGGTCGTCGATGTACGCGAAGCAGAAGGGGAGACCTCGAAGGACTTCGTCAATGAAGCGTTGAAAGGTTTGAGCGGCATTCCTCAAACCAAAGGGCATCCTGACGTACTCGAACAATCCGAAGGGTGTGATGAGAGCAGTCTTCGGAATGTCCGCTGGATGGACGGGGATGTGGTGAAAAGCTTTCACAAGGTCGATCCTCGAGAAGTAGGTGCATCCGGAGAGCTGAGAAGAGAACTCCTGGATGTTAGGCACTGGGTACCTGTCCTCGACGGTGCGCGAGTTGAGAGCGCGGTAGTCTCCACATAGTCGTAGTTCGCCATTTTTCTTAGGCACGATGTGGAGAGCGGAAGACCAGTTGCTGGAGCTGGGCTGTATGATGCCTTGCTGAATGAGGGACTCGAACTCTGCCTTGGCTTGTCTGGCGCGCTCTGGAGCTAGGCGGCGGGCCTTGGCGTGGGTAGGAGGTCCCTTGGTCTCGATGTGGTGCGAGACGTGGTGTGTGACCGGCTTGCTGGCTGAGTACGGCTGCGTCAGTGTAGGGAAGGACTTCAGCAGGGAGGAGAACTGGTGGTCTGCCTTGACGAGGGAGATCTGTGTGCTAGCACCATGAGTGACCTGTCCCTTTGTTGTGACAGAGGTGAGAGGATCGAGCAGCTTCCGACCTTTGATGTCCACTAGGAGACCGAAGTGTCGGAGGAAGTCAGCACCTAGAATTGGTTGCGTGACAGCTGCTACGTAGAACGTCCACTCGAAGGTACGGCGGAGGTTCAGGTGAAGTTGCAAGGTGCGTCGCTTGTACACAGGAATCTCCGTACCATTGGCGGCGTGAAGGTGAAGGAGGGGAGGCAACGTCCGGTGTACACCAGGGGCAGGGAGGATACTGACGTCTGCACCAGAGTCGATGAGGAACTTGGTCCGGGAGAGAGGGTCATACAACTTCAGTAGCGCAGACGAGGTGTCGCGAACACTATGCGCCGCTAGTGCTCGCTGTTGGGGTTTAAAGACTTGGCGAAGGTGCAGGGAGCCTTACAATTTCTTGCGTCTTTCCCGAACTCTTCATGGTAGTAGCAGAAACTAGAAGTCTCCGGCGTCTTACTCTTTGAACGCTGGTGGCGCCGGAAGTGGTGTCTGGAGGAAGGACGCGAACGTGAGCATAAGCGTTCTTTGACCTCTCTCCGAAGATCACTCACTTCAAGTCTAAGCTGTGAGACGAGCTCAGCAAGTTGCTTGGAGGCTACAGAGTCGACGTCATCATACATTGTGCTGAGTGGACCACCACGTGACTGTGTAAAGTACACTACAGGCGCCGGAAAGTCCGGGAGCCACAGCGGTGAGGAGTGAAGGCGTGAGGCGCCGGTGTGACCGGGTGCCACAGCGGTGAGAGATGCCGAATTGGGGCAATGTCACTTCACTCACCACTGAACGAACTGTACGTTATCCTTGGCACCGCACTGTAAGTAATCCACGGATGACAGTGTTAATCCTGGGCGATGGACCGTAGGTAATCCCCAATGAAGAGCTGTAGATGGAGGCGGGACGAGGCCAGTGGGAGGGCTCCAGGTAACAGCAGGAAACTGGAGGGGCCGGCAGGAGTTACGTGGAGGAGCGTCCGCGACTGGGAGAGACTGCTGGCCAGTGGCGAGGGACAGCTGGAGAGTGCCGCGGGGGGGGGCGCCGTGAGGGCGGCCGGGCGGCGGGGGGCGGCATACGGGCGGCTGGGGACGGCATACGGGCGGCTGGGGGCGGCGGCCGGCGGGGTGGCGGCGTCGAGGCAGGGGCCGGGGTCTGCTGCTGGAGGCGGCGACACCGGCGAAGGGGCACCTGCCGGAAGATTCGCCCGTAGCCGACGGCGTCGCCTTGGCCAGGTGGTTGGAGGATAGCAGCAGGGTGGACTTGGCTGCTCAATCCGGAAAAAAAAACAACGGGGTCACCAATTGTAGCGAAAGTGAGGTGCTACTTGGCCGCCCGGAATTCGCTCAAGCGAGAAGTGTAGGCTCCCAACTATGACTCTTGGTCATAGCAGTGTTTAGTCCTTGAAGGGTAACAATTTCCAGTGTCATAACTGTGTAGCTTTGGCAAAGGAAACTTAGCCTGGGTATTCTCTCTCTCACTGTTTTATTCAGCAAAAACATGAACAATATATACAAAAATTACTAAACATAAAAAATGATTTACACTAAATTATGGAAAAAGAGAGTGAATGTGTGTGTGTATGTCTGTGTGAAGAAAGGAGTAATATGATGTATTGAGAAGATGTGTAACACATGTGTCAAAGAGCGTGCACAGAATGTGTACAAGTAAGATATGTAAAAAGTGAGGATAGAAAAGATGAAAGACAAAAGTCTGTGCAGTAGAGAGAGTGAAAACGGAAGGGTGAATATATAACAGAAAACGGAGTGCTAGGAGCGGTGACTTGTGTCCCGCTACAACAGCATAAGCAGAAGGATTAGAGGTCAGGAAAAGGTCAAGAATGTTGGGCGTATCTCCAAGACGGTCAGGAATACGAGTAGGGTGTTGCACCAATTGTTCTAGGTCATGGAGGATAGCAAAGTTGTAGGCTAGTTCACCAGGATGGTCAGTGAAGGGAGAGGAAAGCCAAAGCTGGTGGTGAACATTGAAGTCTCCAAGAATGGAGATCTCTGCGAAAGGGAAGAGGGTCAGAATGTGCTCCACTTTGGAAGTTAAGTAGTCAAAAAATTTCTTATAGTCAGAGGAGTTAGGAGAGAGGTATACAGCACAGATAAATTTAGTATGAGAATGACTCTGTAGTCGTAGCCAGATGGTGGAAAACTCGGAAGATTCAAGAGCGTGGGCACGAGAGCAGGTTAAGTCATTGCGCACATAAACGCAGCATCCAGCTTTGGATCGAAAATGAAGATAGAGAAAGTAGGAGGGAACAGAAAAGGGGCTACTGTCAGTTGCCTCAGACACCTGAGTTTCAGTGAGGAAAAGAAGATGAGGTTTAGAAGAGGAGAGTTGGTGTTCTACAGATTGAAAATTAGATCTTAGACCGCGAATGTTGCAGAAGTTAATGAAGAAAAGGTTGAGGGGGGTGTCAAGACACTTAGGGTCGTCGACGGAAAGGCAGTCCGACCTGGGGACATTTATGGTCCCCTCCCCAGATGGGGACTCCGAGGCTGGTGTAGGAGTCGCCATGATTTTAAAATTTTTGAGTGAAGGGTGTGTGTGTTATTAGGTGCTTGTAGTTTTGTGTGGAGGAAGAGAGTTGTCTTTAGAGGGCAGGCTGTGATTGCCCCCTTGTGTTGTGAGACACAAAGGGAAACGTTCAGTGAGGTCACAGCTGGGTTTAATGATAAGTTCACAGCACCCCCTGAACAGTGCTTTAGACCTCACTGGGAGTAATTATCGTTTCGGCAGGTGTCTACTGCCTTTTCCTCCAAATATATATATATATATATATATATATATATATATATATATATATATATATATATATATATATATATATATATATATATATATATATATATATATATATATATATATATATATCCATTTAACATTAAACCAATATATTCTCATTCAACCTTAGAGTATAACTGCAACTGCTGCCACAATATTACTTAGGCTTAATCTTAATTTCCTAAATTCTTTAATATTACATGCTGAGAATTAAACTTGATAAAAGTAAATCTCTTAACATCAACATTCTTATTATATTAATCTTAAAGTACTAAGTATTACTTACATAAACTCTGATACAAATTCAGTAAGATCATGAGAACTTCAAGAAATAATCAAACTTTTAACAATTCCAAATTAATCATTAAATATATAAAATAGTAATATTTGCAATTAGCTACTTAAGATTTTTTTTAATTATATATATAGAAACATGCATATATAAATAAATGATTACATAAATTATATTATATATAAATACATATATAAATTAACCTTCTCAACCAAAAAAAATCACTTCTATATATAATTAAAGAATTATATAAAATCTTCATCTTATATAATAAATATATGAAAAGTTCATCTATGTAAAATTAAATATTTATATATAACATCAACTATTACTTAAAGACTATAATACAATAATATATATATATATATATATATATATATATATATATATATATATATATATATATATATATATATATATATATATATATATATATATATATATATATATATATATATATATATATATATATATATATATATATATATATATATATATATATATATATATATATATATATATATATATATATATATATATATAAAATAATTGTATAAATAAAAAAAATAAATAAATAAAATAAGTACCTGATTGATTAAAAAAAATATAACAAAATAATAATCTTATTAACATAATGCCAAGCTACAAATCTATAATAATATAAAAAAAAAAATAAGCTCAAACTTAGCAATATCCCATTTCTTTCCAAAGATGTCCCTCCTTTTGTTCTCCGAAACTGTGCCTCCGTGCTTGCACCTTGCCTAGTCAAACTCTTTCAGCTCTGTCTGTCAACATCTATCTTTCCTTCTTGCTGGAAGTTTGCCTACATTCAGCCTGTTCTTAAAAAGAGGGTGACCGTTCTAATCCCTTAAACCATCGTTCTATTGCTTTAATTTCCTGACTATCTAAAGTTTTTGCATCTATCTTCAACAGGAAGATTCTTAAACATCTATCACTTCACAACCTTCTATCTGATCGCCAGTATGGGTTCCATCAATGGAAAAAAAAAAAATAAATAAATAAATAATAATAATGCATAATAAAAATTAATGATGAAAAAGCAATTCTCTCTCTCTCTCTCTCTCTCTCTCTCTCTCTCTCTCTCTCTCTCTCTCTCTCTCTCTCTCTCTCTCTCTCTCTCTCTCTCTCTCTCTCTCCTTTGCTCGAGCCGCTCAGCTCACTCGGCACTAAATAAGATCAAACAAAATATTACAAAAAATATAAACTTGACAAAAAGTGAAGTAAGGGTCCTCGCTGTGAGTGCCGCAGAGAGAGAGAGAGAGAGAGAGAGAGAGAGAGAGAGAGAGAGAGAGAGAGAGAGAGAGAGAGAGAGAGAGAGAGAGAGAGAGAGAATGAGGAAGAAAAGGAAACACGTGGGGAGAAACGGAGACAGGTGGAGAAAGAAGGTGCAGATTGGAAAGGAGGAGGAGGAGGAGGAGGAGGAGGAGGAGGAGAAGGAAGAGAACAACAACAACAGCAAGAACAACAAGAACAACAACAACAACAACAACAACAACAACAACAAAAGCACCACCAGCACCACTGCCACCATCACCACCACCATCACCTCCACCACCACCATCACCTCCACCACCACCAAGAGAAACAGCAAAAAGTTAAGTAAAGAAAGGGAGAAAAAACATGAGGTGCGAGGACTAGGTAATATATTGTCGCCGAGGGGCCTGGTACTAGCAGTGGCGGTGGTAGTGGTAGTAGTGGTGGTAGCGGTCGATGGTGCCGTTGCCTGCCTGGAGGAGCGGAGTGCAAGACAGAGCCATGTAACGTCCTGTCCACTTGGTTAAAAATAGCCATCACGTGCGGGGAAAAAAAGGTAAGGAGCCGTAAGGAAACGAGGGGAAACTTGAGTGTGGTGTGGAGAACGTGGGTGTGACAAGGACGTGGTGCTGTTGCGGTCAAAAAGTCGAGTATATAATCTGCTTTACTTGTTTCCCGTGTAGTTAGCGTTTTCTCTTTTTTTTTTTTCTGAACGAGCGGTAAGGAATCGTGGGAAGACTTGGGTGTGGTGAGGAGTGTACGTGAGGCGTGCGCTGGTGTGACAAGGCCGTGGTGCAGTAGTAATCAGAAAACTATTTTCTCGCACTTACTATGTGATACTTTTTTTTTCTTCTTCTTTTTGAGAATGAGCGGCAAAGAATCAAAGGCAGACTTAAGTAGGAGGAGGAGGAGGAGGGCAGGTGTGGTGTACGTGGGTGTGACAAGGGCGTGGTGCAGTAGTGGTCAGAAGTCATGACCAACCTTCCCTAGTACTGGCTATTGCTGTGTTCTCTATTTCTCTTTCTTCTTCCTTACTTTTTTTTCTTTTTTTCTACCCTCATTTCGTCTTCATGTACTTTTTTTTTTCTTTTTTTTTTTTATCTTCGTGAACCTCTCGTCTCTCTTTCAGTTGTCCAGTTTCAGCAGGAGACTCAGCAGATTAGAAGATACAAGACTGAGAATCAATACTAAACAGTGGCACTGAGTGTGTTGTGCTACTCGACTCGTGGACGTGACTACATGAGTGGGTGTCTGGACTAAGTCTGTAAAGATTTTGAACTTTTGCCAACCTCCTTCGTTCGTGATATAAGATAAATTGTTATGTACTAGTTTATAATTAAAGCCGTGGCCAATAATCTATCTGTCTGTCTGTCTAACAATCTATTTTATCTGTTTGTCTATATGTCTGTCTAGCTGTCTAACTATGTCTGTCTGTCTATCTATCTGTCTGTCTGTCTATCTATCTGTCTGTCTGTTTAGCCATCTATCCATCAGTCAATTTATCTATCAACCTGTCTAACCGTCCATCTATCTTTCTGTCTACTTATACGTTTGTTTAGCCATATACCTATCAGTTAATCTATCTATCTGTCCATCTATGTATGTATGTATGTATGTACCTATCAATTCATTTATACGAGTAAGGAATAAGTATAAACACCGAGGAAGTATGGATGACTTGGTGGTGAGAGGCGAATGCTTGGTGACAGATGTGCGAGGTGAGGGTGCAAGTTGATGGTGGGTGTAAGTGGTGGTCTGACAGGGCTGCTAAATACTGCCCAGGAAATATAAGCTAAAAATAGACAGTAATTAATGAGCTGTCAGAAAGAAATGCAATGGGAAGGGAGAAGGGTGGGAAGGATACATGGCTCAGGAAGGGGATGGCTAAATTATACCTTAAGGAGAGAAGGAAACACGCGCCCAGAAAAAAAAAAAAAGGATAATTATGAAGACAGTGTGAGTGAATATTGAAGGATTCGGAAGTTGATCATCTATTCTAAGTTTTATTTCTTCTTATTCTTTTTTTTTCGTTCTTTGTTACTGTTTCTATGATAATTTCTATATGCATGAGCGTTTGACGGCAAAAAAAAAAAAAGGAGAGTCAGGAAGACACAAAAACAGAAGACTACGTAAGGAATACAAAATTAACTATTATCACTATTTGTATTGTTTTTGTTTACCTATTATTTCTAACTACAAACGAAATTCTCTCCGTTAACTTTAGCCAGACTCAAATATTCTCTACTCCTTTACTTTCTACGTACAGATTCCCGACCATTTCTCGTTGAATTCAGTTTACTTAATCCCCAACTTCGACCACAAGGCTGTGGAAACGTGAGACAGACAGGCAGACCGACAGATATTACACACAGACGTACCGTACCGCTCTTTGTAATATACTTGAAGGAGTTTACCTGAGTTCCCTAAAGGGACCTTGCAGCCACTCACTTAAGGGTTTCTCTAACTTATGAGCTAACAAAGAGAGAGTTGGCGCCGAGACTGCACGTGGGAGAGGCTTAGGGAAGGGATGGGAAGGGAAGGAGAGGAGAGGAGAGGAGAGGAGAGGAGAGGAGAGGAGTGAAGAGGAGAGGAGAGGAGAGAGAGAGAGAGAGAGAGAGAGAGAGAGAGAGAGAGAGAGAGAGAGAGAGAGAGAGAGAGAGAGAGAGAGAGAGAGAGAGAGAGAGAGAGAGAGAGAGATGGCAAAGATAGGAAAAGAGACAGGAAGGAGAAAGGGTGAGAGGAAAATAGAAATGAAGAGGACTAAGAAGAAGGAAGAACATGGAAGGAAGAAAGGGAAGGAAAACATGACATGGGCAGGAAGAAGAAGGAAAAAGGAAAAGAGGCATAGAAGAATATAGAAAGGAAGGGACGTGGATGAAGGAAAGAAAAAAAAAAGAAACGGAAGACGAATGATGAAAGGAGTAAGTGATACGTAAAAGAGAAAGGAAAAGGACACATGAAAAGCAAAACGAGAGAAAAGAGGAGAGGGAAACAATGAACAGGGAAGGAAAAGAGAATCTCGAGCAGCGTCCGTGAGTAAGAAAGATGGACGAATGAGGGGAAGGAAAGAGACAGACGAGGAAACTGGAGGCGGTGAAAGGAGTAGGAGAGGGAGACGAGAAGGCAGCAAATGTATAGGTGTGAAAGAGAGAAGCACGTAACGAAGAGGGAGAGGAAACAGACACACACCAAAAAATGAAGGAAAGAAAGAAAGTAAGAAAATGAAAGGCAGAAAGAAAAATAAAGAAAAAAGGAAGAAAGCAGAAACAAAAAAAAGTTAAAAAAAGAAAAAAAATACTGAAATAACAAATGAACGAAAAGAAAGAAAAGGAAGAAAAGTAAAGATGGAGACAGACAAAGCGCAAAGACTAACAGAAAAGAATGAGTTTTACATGAAGAGTGGAAAGGAAACAGGAAGACAAACGAATCGAGGGCAGAATATAAAAAAAAGTGCAAAAGAGAGAAGAGAGGAAGTGAAGAGAAAGGGAGGAGGGAAGAGGGAGTGGGAGAGGTGAGAGAGAGAGAGTGAGGAGAGGGAGAGGGGAGAGAGGGAGGCATCCATGCAGGGCATGAAAGAATTAATGCATGATTCTCTCTTGCTTAATGAACACCAACCGACGCCAGGACACCAGGAGGAGGAGGAGGAGGAAATACAAAGGAAATACAAAGGAAAGAACAGACAGCAACAGCCCTACTGGGCCTAACGAGGCTGTCTGTGTGTCTATTCTACCACTACCACTACAGATTCTAAGAGTTAGAGGATGGAGGACACTAGAGATCAAGGAAGGAAAAACAGGAGAGTATAGGGAGGAGGAAAGGCTAAGATGTGATAGGAAAGGATGAAAGAGAAATTATACTATTCACTACACTAACTAACTAAAAAAAACATTTTATGTAGGCGCAAAGTACGTTATATGAGGGGTTGCTGCGAGGTGATTGTCCAACCTTTGTTTAAAAGTTTCTATTGTGTTACTATCGACAATATGTGCTGGGAGAGAGTTCCAGACATTTACAATTCTATTAAAGAAATAATACTTAGCCTCGTCTGATCTGAAACGCTTACCTATAATCTTGTAGCCATTATTTCGAGTGGTGTTGGAACTGTCAATGATGAGATAGTTGTTTACATTTACGTTATCAAAGCCCCGACACATCTTAAACAATTCAATTAAGTCACCTCGCATTCGCCGTTTCTCTAAACTGAACAAGTTGAGTTCCCTCAAGCGCTCCTCATAAGGCTTGTTCCGCAGTCGTGGGATCAACTTGGTAACTCTTCTTTGGACTCTCTCCAGCTTGTCTATATCTTTCCTGTAATGGGGTGACCAGAACTGGACGCAATACTCAAGTAGAGGTCGGACAAGTGTATTAAACAATGTGAGAATTACCCCTTCTGATTTGAATTCGAAAGTCCTACCAATAAACCCAACCAATTTATTTGCTGTTTTAACTACTTCCGAGCAGTGTTTACTTGACTTGAGGTCTGAGGTAATTATAACACCCAAGTCCTTTTCCTCCTTAACCTTAAGAAGCTCGGTACCGTTCATTAAGTAATCAGTGTGATCGTTGTTATTACCAATGTGCAACACTTTACATTTATCTACATTGAAGCTCATCTGCCACTTGTCTGACCAAGTGGCTAAGTGGTCAAGATCAGATTGTAATTTTCTTTTATCCTCAAACGTGACTACTTTATTCATTATTTTTGTATCATCAGCGAACTTAGATACTTTGCAGGTGAGACCCTCATCGATATCATTAACGTAAATAAGGAAAAGAACAGGGCCGAGCACTGATCCCTGTGGTACACCACTTAGAACTTCTCGCCAGTTTGAAAATTTACCATTTAAAACAACGCGCTGTTTTCTCTCAGACAGCCAGTCTTCAAGCCAATTGAGAAGTTTTCCATTTATACCATGTGACTTCAATTTAGCTAGTAGCCGCTTATGGGGAACTTTGTCAAAAGCTTTTTGAAAATCTAGATACACTATATCTACTGCCTTTGTTTCGTCGTACATGGTGAAAACATCATAAAAGAAATCAAGCAGATTAGTTAGACAAGAACGTCTGTTTCGGAAGCCATGCTGCGAGTCATTGATTAAATCATTTTCCTCTAGAAAGTTCACTAAATTATTGCGAATTACTGTTTCCATTAGTTTACATACTACAGATGTAAGGCTGATAGGTCTGTAGTTACTTGGAAGTGAATTATCGCCTTTCTTTTCTATAGGGGTAACGTTAGCTAACTTCCAATCCTCGGGAACCTTACCGCAGTTAAATGATTTGGTGAAAAGCAACGAAAGGGGCTTACAAATTTGGAATTTAGTTTCTTTCAAGACACGTGGTGCAATACCATCTGGGCCGGGGGCTTTGTCAGTTTTCATCTTATCAATTACTTTGATTATCTCGTTTTCATGAAAAACGCAGACACTTAAGGGGGTTATGTTGTGGAGCATAAGGAGTGGTTCGGGGATTGTATGAGTATTTTCCTCTGTAAAAATTGAAGCAAAATAATCATTCAGTGTGTCCGCGATCTGAGTTTCTCCGGTGACAAAATTACCGTTATCTAGTGTAATGTGATTAATGTGAGATGTAATGACTTTTTTATTTCGAACGTAACTGTAAAATTCTTTGGGATTGGATTTAGCAATGCTTGCAATATACATTTCTAGATTTTTCTTACTCTGTCTAATGAGCTTTTTTGATTCGCGTCGGAGTCTGTCGTATTCTAGTTTATCAGCCTCATTCTGAGAGGACAAATATTTACGGTAGGCACGATTTTTCTGCAGTAGTTGTGACTCAATCTTGTTTGTCCACCATTTAGGTTTATTTCTCTTGCATGGACGTCTTTTACGCATAGGGATACATGTCTTCACAGCATCTTCTAAAATGTACTTAAATTTCGCCCATGATTCCTCAATGTTACTTTCGCCAAGTTCAGCGTTCCAATCTGCGACAGAAAGAATTGACCTGAGTCTGTCGTAGTCTCCTTTTTTATATATGAAAACTTTTTCGTTGCTAACAATGTCCTTATATGCTTGAAGGTTGATGTTAAAGGAGACAATCTTGTGGTCACTTGTACTAAATTCAGGACCAATATTAACGTTAGATATTAAGTCATCGTTTGTTGAAAGAACAAGATCTAATATGTTGTCACCTCGTGTGGGTCCTTGAACGTGTTGCTTTAGGGAACATTCTAATAAATTATTATACAAGTCGTGACCAGAGTGAGAGTTAAGTGGATTTCCCCATGAGTTAACAGGTAGATTGAAGTCTCCACAGATGACTGTATCAAAAGTGTTACTTATTTCAGTGATTTGATCTTGTAAATTCTTATCGGAGGAAACATTGTGAACCGGAGGCCTATAAATAAGACCTATAGCAGTTTTCTTAGAACGTACTCTTAAATGCAAGAAGACTGAATCTATATTGTTAATCTTTTCGGTTTTTAGTATGGTTGGCTGAAGACTGGCTTTTACATATAGCAATACACCGCCACCTATCCTGTCTTTTCTTTCACTGCTGAACATTTCATAACCTGGCAAGTTGTATTCTGCAAGAAAGTCTCTGTTTGCAGAGTTCAGCCAAGATTCAGTAATACCAATAATGTGGTAGTTTTCTACAGCTGCCAGGGTTTCTAAATCTGAAAATTTATTTCTAAGACTGCGAGCGTTGATTAGGCAAGCTTTTATAGTGTTGCACATGGAGGTTGGGTTGCGCGAGGAGGCTACTAAGAGCCTGGGGCTACACGATCTTGCTGGTCGTTTTTTGGTCTGAAAATAGAAACTTTATTACTAAGGAGTCTACCAAGTCGTGCTGCTCCAATTCCATTTAGGTGTAAACCATCCGGCTGAAATAGAGAAGGTTTATTATAAAAGTTGTCCCATAGATTAACAAAGTCTACACCTTCCTCTGTGCAAAGAGAACGGAGACGGCTGTTAGTGCTGAAGGCTCTGTTGTAGAAGACAGCCGGTGCCCTGATGCGGGGGAGGATACCTGAAACAATAATATTATTGGATTTAGTTTTGAAGCGCTGTATCATCTTCTTGAACTTTTCCATGAGCTCTTCAGACCTAGTGTTTTCAACATCATTTGTACCTGCGTGAATAATAAAGAGGGTGTTATTGTTAGATCCGCAGGCTGCCTCGTCACATGCTGCCGTGATGTCGTCTAAGCGTCCACCAGGCATGCACAGACGCTTACGTGTCCTACGAGCCCTGCCACAGAACTCAGAGAGCTGACCTCTGACTATTGAGTCTCCGACCAGTCTCGTCTCTTGTGCATCTTCCTCCTCTTCAGCTAGGATCTGGTACCTGTTGTGTGTTGAGATGGGCAAAAAGTTTTTAACATTAGTGGTGGTGGCACGATTTTTGACTAATATGAATGGTGACTCTGCAAGCTCAGCATGTGGGCGGGCAGGAGCCCCTAGAGTGGAGGAGGCAGGTCTGTCAGGGATGGCAGGAACAACATCTGTGGAGGTGCAACCTGTATTAGAGACAACGAACTCTTTTAGTGCTTCTAGCTGTTGCACGACGTCCTCATACTGCTTGCACTTCTCCTCGTATTTCTCGTTGAGTCTCTCTACCTTGCTATTGAGGTGACACAACCTGCAGGCAGAAGAATTTCTAAAATACTGAGGGGCAAACCTGCCACGACAGGCTTCGCATTGTCTGAGAAGAGAAGGCATGACTGATTAATCAGAGCACTTTCGAAATTTCAGATAAGATGTGACCATAAATTGAGCAAATGAAAAGTTTATGCATGGAAATCAGATACTGCTGTGTTGGATGCCTCCAACACTGGGAGTTAGCTCCCACAGGGTCTTGAAAATACCATAAAGACCAATCGCTTGCCTAGAGTCTCGGACACGAGTGAGACTTTCACAACCCGGCGCTTGCAGCTATTGTCCTCACAGTTCTGTCCCATAGAGTGGGGCCGGCGTAGTCACTCTAGGCAAAGTGGGCAAGATGGGGGAACGGAACCAGCACCCAACCCCACCTTCAGCCACGTCTGACACACCTCTGCGACCCTTGCGAGGCCTGGCCGGTGGCACCTGTCGCCAGGTGTTCTCCACCGACTCTAGAGACTATCAGACGCACTTCCAGAGAGACCAAGAAACTGAAATATTCCTTGTATAGTATGAGAGAAGGATGGAAAAATAATGAGAACCAGTCATTATGAAGGATAGAGATGAAAGGACCGCCATTAGCAAGGGAGAGGCGGGTGACTCACATCAACAACTGGTTCCCAGGGAGGCTAAATTAGTGTAGAGACCGCCACACTTCTCTAAACCGCAGCCCCCAGCTAACTAAAGCTAAGGCATGGTCCAGCTAACTAGGACCTTGGAACTCCAGCCATTGTCCCGTCAAGGGATCATCTGCCTGCAGTCCAATCCACCACTGCTGCTGCCCAGTGGCTTCACCGTAACCCTGGCCCGGGGGACTTACCAGGTTAACACCTTGTCCAAGGGTGGCCTGAGACTATGCACAGGAGGAGAAGGAGGAGGAGGAGGAGAAAAGGGAAGGAAACAGGAAAAACAACAACAACAACAACAACAACAACAACAACAACAAAAAACAACAACAAAGGAGAAGAAAAGGAAGAAAACGATGATAATGACGATAGCGAAGAAGAAGAAGAAGAAGAAGAAGAAGAAGAATACGAGGAGTAAACAAACAAACAAAACGCACACACACACACACACACACACACACACACACACACACACACACACACACACACACACACACACACACACACACACACACACACACACAGAATGACCTGACGGCTAGGCACTGCGGCAGATAGGTCACCTAAGGAAGGCAGAAAGGTGCGGAAGAGGAGGTCAGGTCAGGTCACGCCTTCACATATGCAGGAGGAACAAGAGAAGAAGGAAGAGAAAGAGGAAGGGGAGGAGGAAGAGGAGGAGGATGACAATAATATAACTGGTCCTATATATATTAACGGTAACATTCCATTGACGGTCACTCTCTCTCAGCACAAGGAGAAGGAAGCATGAAGGGTAATACAGCAGGAGGCTCCTCTCCACCTACCACTCCATTTTAAAACACACTGTATTAGGAGGAGGAGGAGGAGGAGGAGGAGGAGGGAGTTGCCATAAATTTTGACGAATTATAGCAGTGTTTTGGAACTAATGTGGCGATTCTCTCTCTCTCTCTCTCTCTCTCTCTCTCTCTCTCTCTCTCTCTCTCTCTCTCTCTCTCTCTCTCTCTCTCTCTCTCTCTCTCTCTCTCTCTCGTGTGTGTGTGTGTGTGTGTGTGTGTGTGTGTGTGTGTGTTAAGGAATACGTCATTACCTCTACTGGAATGGAAGTGATTGGCGCTTTTTCATCATTCTTACCCTATTATTATTATTATCGTCCTATCTCATCTCCTTCCTCCTCCTCCTCCTCCTCCTCCTCCTCCTCCTCCTCCTATTAATTTTCCTTGACACATTCGTCCCTTCCCTTGGTGCAGACTACGAGTCATTTCCTCTCCTCTCAACCATCAGGGCGCCGTTTGCAAAAATTTACTTTCCGATGAGATTTCAAGTTATTTTTCCTAACACTTTCTTTTCTATATACCTTAGCAATGTTTTTTTTTTGGAAGTGTGGTCTTGCTATTATGTGTTATTTCGTCGCCCTCTGTCTGTCTGTCTGTCTGTCTGTCTGTCTGTGTGGCATAGTTGATCATTAGCCGCCATTGTTTAATATTTCACGTCCTTCTATTCTCCAGCCAGTCAAGTGTTCTCGTGGAGTTTTTTGTAAATAATTGTTTTTACTTCGTTCCTTTGTTACCTGATTTATTGTTTCTTGTGTCTATTTGCCGGCTGTCTTATGTTTGCTCTTTTGTTCCCTGCTTCTTTTATCGTGTGTGTGTGTGTGTGTGTGTGTGTGTGTGTGTGTGTGTGTGTGTGTGTGTGTGTGTGTGTGTGTGTGTGTGTGTGTGTGTGTGTGTGTGTGTGTGTGTGTGTGTGTGTGTGTGTGTGTGTGTGTGTGTGTTAGTATGGAGACGACATGAGTTTCGGCTGCAGATATCGTTATACAGTTTTGTTATCATTATCACCACCGCCACCACCATCACCGCCATCACCATCACGCACGTCACCATCATTCATAAACACCTACACCAGTTAATTAAATGAAAAAAAAAGTCTACCATTCCTGCAACACCTGAAGTAAATTGGTTGAATTAATTAATACAAAATAAACAAATAAATCTAATATTCGTTTTTTACATTAATTTTTACCTGTACTGAACCACAAAAGTAACGCCTCTCATCCATCTCAAAAGATCAGATATCACTGCACAAAATGTTAACTCATCTATTTATTTTGCAACACGAGCAGCGCCACTCGTCAAATGAACATTTACGACCAAATATTGCATGGATAAAATTTGCCTCAGCATTCATCATCTGCCATCAGTGTTCATTGTCTATATCTCCAGTGTTCAAAGCTCATAGAGATTTTATTCATTTATTTATTTATTTTATTATTATTATTATTATTATTTTTTTTTTTTGTGATCAGTTTTCATCGTTTGGTGTCAGTGTTGGTGGTTTGTATTATCAATGCTACTCATTAACCTTCAGTGCAAGAGTTAACCAGTACCTCAGTCATTCGTCCCTTTTTCTGGTAAAACTCTGGCATTCCCTGCTTGTTTCTGTATTTCCTCCTTCCTATGACTTGAACTCTTTCAAAAAGGAGGTTTCAAGACACTTATGTTGTAATTTTGGATAACCCTTTCGACCTGTTTGGGACTGGCACTCCATTGGACGTTTTTTTTTTTTTTTTTCTAATTTGTTGTTGTCCTTGGCCAGTGTTTATAATTTAGCGTCACTGTTCATCATGTGCAATTATCAACGTTCACTGGAAATATCACTCGTTCTCACTGCTTAAATCGCCCACGTGCCGTATTCTTTTACACTAATTTTTGTCTGTTACAGGGAGAGAGAGAGAGAGAGAGAGAGAGAGAGAGAGAGAGAGAGAGAGAGAGAGAAAGTACCTTCTTTACCTCTCTCTCCTTCCTACTTCTTCCCATTATTACCTCTCTCTTAACTCTTTCCCTTCCTAATTTCTACCTATTTCTAATTACTCCACTCCTCTACCTTCCTACCCATCCCTGCCCTCCCCTTCCAAAACCCTGACTCCTTTCCCTTAATTCCTCCCCTTTGCTCCCCTTTCATTCCTCCCTTCTTAATCCACCAACTCTTACAGCTTACCCTTAACCCCCTTATCTTTCACTCCATCCCTTTACTCCTTCCCCTTTAACTCCATCCCTGAACCCTTTCCTCCTTCACGGCCTTCAGCCGCGCCCCGTGACTCACGCCGCACGCACCGCCATGTATAACAATATTCTGAAACGTCTTCGCGCCGCACCTTCACTGCACTCAGACAGGGGCGGATCCTGAAAATCAATTTGAAGGGGGCCCGATGATAAAATTTCGTGAGTTAGCGACAGCCTCAACACAGTGAAGACCAATGGATAGTGATGGCGGTTCTTCGCTTAAAATCCGCAGCTCCCGAGCAATCAACGTATATGTGACAAATGAATTTTGTTGTATCTATATATGAAGTGCAATCAATATTTAAGGTGGCAAGCAATAACAGGAAACAATTGACAGTGTACATCTGACCAGTAAAAAGGCAGATCTGGACAGGGAGAAATCGTCGCCATACGAGCATGCCAAGAAAACTCAACGTTTATTTCGATATGCAAGCAGCAAGTGGGTGATCATAATACAGCTCATATAGAGTACCTGACACAATTGTTATAGCTAATGAAGAGGCTGAAAGAGTGGAGGAATATAGATATTTAGGTGTGGTAATTGATAAAAAGTTAACAGGATCTGGAAATTCACAACAGGTTTATAACAAATGTCAACAGCGTATTTTTTTCTTAGAATAGTGAGAAATACTCACGTAGATCGGACAATATTATCACTATTTTATAAGTGTGGTAGAGTCAGTCTTGTGTTTCTCAATGGGGAGTTTTCTGAACTCAACCACTAGATGTCGTTGGTGCTCATCTAACTGTAGGAAAGAGAGCTAAAATATTGTTGTAGTAAATCCCAGGTGCGTAAAGATGCACAGAACATTGATCATCATGATACTATTGAAATGATGTATCGACTTTTCAATATCCGGTATGGATAATATTGACAGAATGTGGTCAAATTATTTATTTTTTGTGTGTGATTATCGAGTAAACTGCTAGCATTATCTTGAATAAAGCATATTACAAGTATAAAAACTATTGATTTGGACGAAAAAAAAAAAAATCACACTCTACTATATAGCATGACACAACCTACTCACTAACATCGTGATATATGGCTCTATTTTTTTATTTATTTATTTATTTATTTATTTTTTTTTTAGGGTATTTTAGCATCCCTCTCACGAAGCGAGCGACAAGGCAAAGTAATCGAGAACCAAAACAAACATCTCTCAGGCGATCCTGGTGCTGCTGTAGTGTCCAGCTGCCGTAATCCATTGCTTAGGGCGTAGTGGAGATGGGCACCGCACCAACATTCAACTTCTTGTCCAACAACGTGTTTCTTAAGTTCAAGAGCGCGGCCGAGTCAGGTGTTTGTTTTGGTTAGAGATACAGCATTACTATCGCCAGGACACTCGAGTTGCCAGTTTTTTTTTTTTATTAAAATTGCCGTTTCCATAAACTAGGAAGGAGATGTATGTACTTTGAACTTTTGACTGTCACAGACATGTTGCCTTTATGTTTACTGTCGTCTAGATTAAGACGTTTCCAATCAAGAGTGTATTCATTTGGAAATCTTAAGATGACCAAATAAACCTAAATGCCGATTCACTAGAAAATCAACTTGTATACATTTGTTCATGAAAAGAGTTTGATTTTACTTGTGTTACTACTTAGAAGGGATTACCTAGAAAAAAAAAATATTATATAAGCCCATTGCATCTTCATGCAAATAGAATAACACTGTAGGTATATCTGATATTACTTGTATGTGAGAGAAAGGTTTGGTCTGCCACCTGGTGACAACCACTCGTTCTGAAAATTCCCCATTACAATATGGTATGGAAAGTTAACATGTAGAGATAAGAACAAAATGAAGATAATTGTTAAAACTGCTGGTAAACTTCATGCAAAAACTGTGTTATTAGATGAATTGTATAACACTTATGTAAGGAAACACATGAAAAAGATTATGAGTGATGTAAGCCATCCACTGCATCAACATTATGTCTTCCTTAGATCAGGCAAAAGGTTGGCTGTCCCAAGGCTACACACAAATAGGTTTAAAAATTCTTTTATTCCAAAGAGTATAAAATTGTATAACTATTTAGCATCTCAGCATAGCTAACTTACTACACTTTTAATATAACACTATTTACTTTTTAAAATTAAGTTTTATATCTTTTGGAGAGCTCGGAGGCCATAAAGAATTTCATGTTGAATATGTATTCAGTGTGACAATAAAGCTTATCTTATCTTATCTACACACTACATTATACAGTGTGGTGGTGGATCTGGCAAAGTGACGCCTTAAGTTGAGGACTCGGGTCGTGATGGATCGCCGTTTGAAACCAAGCTAAAATTCTCCTTTCTTGAACCTGCAGTGCTGCTAAATGTTCTTTGTATGAGGTGTAATCTGATCCTTGCCTCGTGCACACTGCAGGAGTACAGTGTGGTGGTGAATCTGGCAATGTGACGTTTGAGGTAGGGATTCGAGTCAGCGTAGATGTTTGAAACCGAGCTGAGATATGCCTTTCGTAGACCTGCCATGCTCTCATACGTCCTTTGTATACCGTGTGATATTATTGTTGCCTCATACACACTACAGCAATTGAGTGGCATATCCCTGCATACCAGATACCGGAAATAAAGAAAAGATATGACCAAGACTCGAAGCAGTGAACCTCGAGGACGAACCGAGTCTCGGATTGGCCAGGCGGAGGTCCCACGCGCTGGCGTCACCACTTGAGGATCGAGGCGTCGCGCGGTTACGTGGAGATCTGAATTGCGCGTTAATCACCCCAGTAATGGAACACCTGTGTTATTAGTTTGTGTAGTGATCGTTAATTGTACGTGACAGTAGTGCAGACCAAGGAAGGTTTAAACTCTCTAGCTTCCATGGTGCAGACTTTGCCGGGAGAAGCCAGCGGGCGTGGGTACTGAGCGCCGGCAGCGGGGAGTGTGGTGCTGCAGGTCTGGTGTTCCTTGCCTGATTTCCTCCGTGGCGGCGCCGGACAGCAGTAGGAGCGAGGTACAGTTGTTGATTCATGTTTGTTGTCTTTGGTGTGCAGTCACCATGTTTTGCTTCGGTTTAATACCAGATAAATTCAAGGACAAGGATGATAGCCCTACTGGTCTACCCAACTGACAGTTATGTTTTCATATGCTCTAGAACGTGTCCATGTATTCTACAGAGACAGCGTCAGGTAGGCCTATTGTCTTGTCGCATCGTTCTTATCCTCTTCAACACGCCATGAGCAGAACAGATAATGAATAGGTACGAGTATACAATAAGGATAACGAATAACACCTCGGTTAGACGAGGACGCCACACTGAGCTGTATATTCTAATGATGTGCTTTGGTGTATCATTTTATTTGTATTAGAGCTTCCTTAGTGATATCATAGGGTTGGTTGTTGCTGATATTCTTTATAGCACGTTGTTGGTGTTAGACGTTTGCCAGTGTCAGTGCCTCGAACAAGACTCGCTAACACAAGTCGCCACAGCAACAGGGTGGCAATGAACATCTCGTCCTCAGCAGCATCAAGTCGTATCAGATTTATCAAAGTAATACTTCCTTGACTGGCTGCAGTGACCCAGGTGTTGTGACGGAGGCGGTAATGGACCATGTTCTGACACCCTTCAGCGCCGCACCTTCCGTAATTTCAGAAAGTTATAGTTGAAGGTAGAGGATTTTTTAAGAATCTTTTTATGCTTCTAGAGACAGAGTAACAATATTTTATACATAATTAACAAGAGAAACACTCTTGAATCCGGGTAATCATCTGTGGCCTTTGAAAATAGTCATGGTGGGAAAGCGAACCGTTTCAGAACATGGGCCAGTATCTCCTCCATGATCAGCCTCGCCTCCTCAGCCAGACTAGACTTTCCGTTACTGGGTGTACCTGTAATGGCGCGTGCCGTGCTTTCGCTTCACGCATTTCACGCTTCACTCGCTGCCTTCATCATGTTTGCAATAGACGCCGTACTCAACACCTACCCCGAGACTCTACTGCCTTAAGATGCCTCACTGTGTGTGTGGTTTTGCAGTGTTAGCATCCCCGGGTTTAGCTTATCTTGAGGCACGTGGCTGGTCTTTGAACTTAACGCCTGTCAGATAATGTGGAGTGATAGCTGAATGGAACACACTCGGTAATAAGGTTGTTAGTTTTTTTTTCTTTTTTTTTTTTATGTAGGAAAGACACTGGCCAAGCGCAACAAAAATCCAATAAAAAAATATGCCCACTGAAATTGCAGTCCCATAAAAGGGTCAAAGCAGTGGTCAAATATTGATGAATAAGTGTCTTGAAACCTCCCTCTTGAAGGAATTCAAGTCATAGGAAGGTGGAAATACAAAAGCAGGCAGGGAGTTCCAGAGTTTACCGGAGAAAGGGATGAATGATTGAGAATACTGGTTAACTCTTGCGTTAGAGAGGTGGACAGAATAGGGGTGAGAGAAAGAAGAAAGTCTTGTGCAGCGAGGCCGCGGAAGGAGAGGAGGTATGCAGTTAGCAAGATCAGAAGAGCAGTTAGCATGAAAATAGCGGTAGAAGACAGCTAGATATGCAACATTGCGGCGGTGAGAAAGAGGCTGAAGACAGTCAGTTAGAGGAGAGGAGTTGATGAGACGAAAAGCTTTTGATTCCACCCTATCTAGAAGAGCAGTATGAGTGGAATCCCCCCAGACATGTGAAGCATACTCCATACATGGACGGATAAAGCCCTTGTACAGAGTTAGCAGCTGGGGGGGTGAGAAAAACTGGCGGAGACGTCTCAGAACGCCTAACTTCATAGAAGCTGTTTTAGCTAGAGATGAGATGTGAATTTTCCAGTTCAGATTATAAGTAAAGGACAGACCGAGGATGTTCAATGTAGAAGAGGGGGACAGTTGAGTGTCATTGAAAAAGAGGGGATAGTTGTCTGGAAGGTTGTGTCGAGTTGACAGATGGAGGAATTGAGATTTTGAGGCATTGAACAATACCAAGTTTGCTCTGCCCCAATCAGAAATTTTAGAAAGATCAGAAGTCAAGCGTTCTGTGGCTTCCCTGCGTGATATGTTTACCTCCTGAAGGGTTGGACGTCTATGAAAAGACGTGGAAAAGTGCAGGGTGGTATCATCAGCGTAGGAGTGGATAGGACAAGAAGTTTGGTTTAGAAGATCATTAATGAATAATAAGAAGAGAGTGGGTGACAGAATAGAACCCTGAGGAACACCACTGTTAATAGATTTAGGAGAAGAACAGTGGCCGTCTACCACAGCAGCAATAGAACGGTCAGAAAGGAAACTTGAGATGAAGTTACAGAGAGAAGGATAAAAACCGTAGGAGGGTAGTTTGGAAATCAAAGCTTTGTGCCAGACTCTATCAAAAGCTTTTGATATGCCCAAGGCAACAGCAAAAGTTTCACTAAAATCTCTAAAAGAGGATGACCAAGACTTAGTAAGGAGAGCCAGAAGATCACCAGTAGAGCTGCCCTGACGGAACCCATACTGGCGATCAGATAGAAGGTTGTGAAGTGATAGATGTTTAAGAATCTTCCTGTTGAGGATAGATTCAAAAACTTTAGATAGGTAGGAAATTAAAGCAATAGGACGGTAGTTTGAGGGATTAGAACGGTCACCCTTTTTAGGAACAGGTTGAATGTAGGCAAACTTCCAGCAAGAAGTAAAGGTAGATGTTGACAGACAGACAGCTGAAAGAGTTTGACTAGGCAAGGTACAAGCACGAAGGCACAGTTTCGGAGAACAATAGGAGGGACCCCATCTGGTCCATAAGCCTTCCGAGGGTTTAGGCCAGCGAGGGCATGGAAAACATCATTGCGAAGAATTTTAACAGGTGGCATGAAGTAGTCAGAGGGTGGAGGAGAGGGAGGAACAAGCCCAGAATCGTCCAAGGTAGAGTTTTTAGCAAAGGTCTGAGCAAAGAGTTCAGCTTTAGAAATAGATGTGATAGCAGTGGTGCCATCTGGTTGAAATAGAGGAGGGTATGTGGCTTCATTTTCGCGTGGTGAAATCAAGACATAGAGATATTGCAATAATATCACAAACCACAGGATTAACTTGTTCACGGAGCTGCAGAACACTTTTTTTCTTGCGTTACATACATATACAGCATATTGCAAAATATATATATATATATATATATATATATATATATATATATATATATATATATATATATATATATATATATATATATATATATATATATATATATATATATATATATATATATATATATATATATATATATATATATATATATATATATATATATATATATATATATATATACATATATATACAAACTTAAAAATACACACACACCCACTTCAAATAGAAATAATGCAAAACATTTAATTTCACAGCTATATGTACAAATCTTGCGTATTTTTTTTTTACAGTTTTTACCTTTGAAATACTCGTATCCTTGAAAAGACACAAAGGTTACACTCGAACACACGTCCCGGGAACCGTCCCAAGCCTTCCTTGTGTCATCAGCTTTGTGATGTGGCCGAGCCCAGCTGTGCGTCCCCTCCTCGTGCCGTTAATATTGAATTAGATCAGATCACTCAAACAGGTAATGAGATCAGTCAGTATTGGTGGTGGTGTGTGGGCATCAGTTCTGGAGCACGGAGGCAAAGGGACAAAAGAACAAAGGCGGCACCGCTCGGGTGGTCTGCATTGAGCCTCGCACTGTGTATTTCTCCTGATGAATGTATGAGGGAAGATGGGATTGTATTTGAAAGGTTTGTTTCCAGCAGGTTGACCATTGTAAGGAAAATTTCGTCTACATGCTTATCATTTTGAACGTTGAACCCTCATTTTGGTATAACAGGAAAGCGTACGCGTGTGTAGTTAAGGCGCTCAGATCCCATTGCCCTGTCAAAGGTTACGATTTATTGTTATATAGTCCTCGAACTATTCCTTCATTAGCGATTGATTGCTATGAAATACTCCAGAGATTATGAATGCCTTATCCGAAATTACAAGAGTACACACACACACACACACACACACACACACACACACACACACACACACACACACACACACACACACACACACACACCTCTTTCCCTCATGTAAACATTCCCTCTTATCTTCGTACCCTACACACCTCATCATCTTTCTTCATCTCCCCTCTCCCTCCCCTCCCGCGCTCGTCTCCCTATCTCTCCCAGCTTCACATCACCCCATCACCCCATTCCTGCTTCTGTATCACCACGCACCATCTCTCCCTCTCTCCCTCAGACCGCTTCCCTGTTCTTCCTCCACTTTTCCTCCCCTCTGTCTCTTTCCTTTCTGCCTGTGATGCTTTTCTTTTTCCTAGCAATCCCCTTCGCATTATTTCCCCGCCTCTTCCTCAGGCGCCCTTCTCGAGCCACTTTCCTCCTCACTCTTTCCTTCTATCGCCTCCCTTATTCATCTCTCCTTCTCTCTCCTCTTTATTCCCTCTCCCTCCTCTCTCTCTTCTTCTCAGGCACCCTTCCCACCCACTTTTTTCTCTCCATCCATCTCTCATGGTGACCTACAAAGTATTGCATGTTCTCTAATATCAGTATGTACGTGTTTTCCACAAGGTTAATATTGTTTCAACTGTTTTCTGGCAGCACATTACACGAGTCAGAGGTGGGGGAACTTGCTTCATCTCTTGTATCTTATTCCCCGCCACGTTGTTTACTATCAATAGTATGTATATATATCTAGTTACTTTCATTAGTGGCCAGCAGGTCTCTCTCTCTCTCTCTCTCTCTCTCTCTCTCTCTCTCTCTCTCTCTCTCTCTCTCTCTCTCTCTCTCTCTCTCTCTCTCTCTCTCTATCTATCTATCTATCTATCCCTGCGCGCGCGCGCACACACACACACACACACACACACACACACACACACACACACACACCTTTCCCACATTTTCATAGTATCTTGCATACATCGTTAGTTACGGATTATCCTGAGAAAAGTTTATTGTTCTTTGTTTCAAGTTAGCTTAATTAAGGTTGTATATTGTCATTATAAAACGTAGAACTCATGTCAGCATGCAGGTTGTCCGGTGAGGAACGTCACATATTTACAGAAATGAAAGATCAAATTATTCTAAGTCGGAGACATTCTATGATCCGATGGTTTTAACGCTATGGTTTAAAAGCTACAGAACATTTAAGTATGAACGCCCACCAGGGACAGGTGACTACACAGACCTGTCCCGCAACATCCAGCTAATCGTTGTTGCCATATGGAGTATATCATGTTTACGCTTTTATTTGCTTCAGCAATACATTGTGTTCTTTAGTTTATTTTTATCATTATTTACGAAAATTTTTATGTGTAATAAAATAACACACTCAAGATGGCAATGACCACCATTGCTGCCCTTCCTTGCTCCTATCCTCACCTCACTTCCTTCTTCCTACCCTCCCCTTCAATAGTTGTTAGCACCTTCATATTCAAATGTCCTGTAACTTCTAAACCTTGGCGTTACAAGCATCTGAACAGACTCTAAGTTAAAATCACTTGATTCTTAATTTCTATGAGTATGTGATATTCATTACATGACACTTTATAAAACGTTGTGCAGTAGAATGGGGCTGTACCGGTGCATTACATGACACAACAACAACAAGATAGTCCAACACTTTTCACCTACAAAACAGTCAACAGCAAACGTGAAAGTAACAAAATGTATAAAATCTGAAGTAATAGTACCTTCATTGTACATTTCATATTTTAAATATTAGATGCACAGTGTTTTTCACAATTCGTCAACATCACTATCAACGACAGCAGTTACAAGTATTATTTCCATAACTGTTACACATGTAGGATGCTGACACACACACAGACACACACACACACACACACACACACACACACACACACACACACACACACACAAACAAACACTCACATCATAGAATGCTTAGCAGCATATATTTTTGTGCACCATCATGGAATTTTTGCAGTACATCGTGTAAGAACAACAGAATAGCCCAACAAGCATCACTTACCAAGCAGGTAAAGAAAAGTCTTTAAAGTCATTGAATATTATTTCCTTTATTACTGAACACAGCAACGTATGTATTTTGTCTACATTATCAAGACATTGTTCTCTCTCTCTCTCTCTCTCTCTCTCTCTCTCTCTCTCTCTCTCTCTCTCTCTCTCTCTCCGGCAGCCTCAAAAACTCACATCCTTTCAAGGACTCTCCCCTCCTCTATCATCCCAAATATTGTCTACCCTTTCTTCACTCCCACCACAAATATCCTCCTCCTCCTCCTCCTCCTCCTCCTCCTCCTCCTCTTCCTCGTCCCAGATGCAGCAGGGGGCAGGTCTCCTCTCTGCCACACAAACACCTTCTTGTCTGTGTCGCTCAAGCCCTCTTCTTAAGCCCTCTTCCCAAGAGTTCTCGCCGTTCGTGATGCGCAGGCGATTCTTCAAGACACGGCGAGAGGAAGATCCAAAATTAACAGTGTTATTTGTAGTCTCAAGTGCATGGGAGACTGGGACACACACACACACACACACACACATAGAGAGAGAGAGAGAGAGAGAGAGAGAGAGAGAGAGAGAGAGAGAGAGAGAGAGAGAGAGAGAGAGAGAGAGAGCAATATCTTCATTATCCTTGTAGCTTTATTCTTGTTGGTAAAAGAGAAGAAAATGATAGAGAATATATATATATATATATATATATTATTATATATATATATATATATATATATATATATATATATATATATATATATATATATATATATATATATATATATATATATATATATATATATATATATATACGAGTATATATATATATATATATATATATATATATATATATATATATATATATATATATATATATATATATATATATATATATATATATATATATATATATATATATATATATATCCACACCTCAAGAGAGAGAGAGAGAGAGAGAGAGAGAGAGAGAGAGAGAGAGAGAGAGCAGTATATTTAAACTGTCACATCTCACATAACTTCCACCCCTTCACATTTGGTACCCTGACTTCAAGCACCCTTTCTTCTTTGCCCATTTCCCTATTCCTTCACACTCTTAACCCTTTCTTTCTCCCTAACTTCCTTCCTACCCTCCCAGTCCTTCCTCCAGCCATTCCCGCCCGCCCCACCCCATCTTGTGGCCGCGGAGAGCGTGAAGGGGAACAACAAGAACACTTCGTCAGAACTAAACACTGCCTCCTGAGACCAACTGTGCCTCGTCGCTCTTACAACTTGTCACGGAAACCAACTGTGCCTCGTCGCTCTTACAACTTGTCACGGAGACCAACTGTGCCTCGTCGCTCTTACAACTTGTCACGGAGACCAACTGTGCCTCGTCGCTCTTATAACTTGTCACGCAGCGCAGGAGGTTTACTAATTCTGTGTAATGGTGCTCTGTTCTGTGAGGTGTAGTTCCTCTCTCTCTCTCTCTCTCTCTCTCTCTCTCTCTCTCTCTCTCTCTCTCTCTCTCTCTCTCTCTCTCTCTCAGCCTGAGGTGTGGGCAGGAGGTGGAAAGAGATAAGTGTTGTCGCGCAAGGAGGTAGAGGGGGGAGGAGGGGGAAGGCAGAGACGCACTAGGGGGATAGGAGGATGGGGGGAAGATTCTGAGGAACTGGGAGTGGGGTGGGAGGAGAGCGAGGGGGGAAGGACGAAGTCTACACGCACTGGGAAGGGAGGAGTGTGAATGCTCTAAGGGGCATTCACACTCCCAAGGGGGCGCGGCAGGGGGAAGGCTCTGGGGCACTTGCATGGGTGGGAGGGGATGGGGGTAAGGGTGTTGGGCACTGGGAGGAGAGGGGGTGGGCTAAGGCTCCTAAGCACATCAACATCCAGGCAAAATATTTAGGCCGCGAGACGGTGATGGATGGCTTAAATGCATCCGCTAATGTAATTATTCCCGTCCTTTTCCGTATGAGCTGTAAGAGAGAGAGAGAGAGAGAGAGAGAGAGAGAGAGAGAGAGAGAGAGAGAGAGAGAGAGAGAGAGAGAAAGAAAAAAGAAAGAAAGATAGAAAGAAAAAGTGTGTGGGTGTGCTTTGTTGTGATACCGCTAGATGACTCCCCTGCTCCCTCTCTCTCTCCCTCGTCTCTCTTCTCTCTCTCTCTCTCTCTCTCTCTCTCTCTCTCTCTCTCTCTCTCTCTCTCCCCTTATCTTACAAAAAAGCCATTATTTCACCCCATACCTCGTCCTCCCTTTCTCTCCGCGTCTTGTGTACCCAATCATCTCTCCACTTGCCTCCTCTTACTCTCCCCTCTCACTCCCCTTGACCCTCTCCACCACCACTTGTGAGGATCTTCTACGTGTGTGACTTGATCTTAACCGCCGTTCCTTGCTTTAAGTAAGTTATTCAAGTTGTACGGAAGTTCTGAGAGGCTGCAGGAGCGGCAAGGGGAGTTACATCCTCTGTCTTCGTCTTTCTGTGGTGTAGGTGTGGTAAGTTTTCTGTTTTGAATTTCTCTGGAATTAATAGGAATTGTTTACGTTCTTGGATATTTTTTTGTTTTTTGTTTTTATTTTTATTATCAGTTGCATGAATTTCGCAGGTCTACAGGTGGCTGTCATTATTTTAATTCCAGTTTTCTGCGTCTCTTTGCGGTACATAGAGTATTTTCTGTTCTGAATTGTAGTGGAGTTAAGTTAATTATATTTAAGATTCTTTGATTTTTATAAAGGGCAGTTGCAAGAAGCCAGCAAGTGTACACGTGACAGCTCCAGGCTTCATTTGTGTTTCATGTATATCTTTGTGGCACATTTTCTGCTCTTGATTTAGAGGAGTTATAGAGGTTCTTTGATTTTTATAGGTTCAGCCGCAAGAAGCCACCAAGGACTATGCGTGTACACCCTGTATTAATGCTGTCTTTATTTGATAGTAAGAATTTTTATGAAGTGACCAGTTGAGTACTTTAACACACTCATTCATTCATTCATGGTGATTAATGCAACAGGAAACACGAGGGTGGAAATGAATGCTCCAGTGAATGAATCTCCTTGTTTGTCGTTCTCTTCTGATGTGGAGGGAATATTGTTTGCTTCTTAACAGTCAGTGAACACGTGGCGCATATTCAGTCACTCGTGTTGATTAATGTAGTGGAAAATACGCGGTTGAAAAACAATGCTTAAAATAGAGCGTAAAGAATTAGGGAATGGCTGGTGGGCTTGGTTTTCTTTCCTAGGTAGATTTTTGTGTACGTGTGAGTGAATTACGTGACGAAATGCGCCCGTTAATTTCTTCGTTCACGCTGCTTTGGAAGAACTGAGTAGCAGATCAAGTAAGCCCTCCGCATATATATAAGATAGGAAATGTACGCTTCGGAAGATTACGTTGTCGCTGGCAAGAAATGCCTTCAATGCGCTACACGACATCAACATAGAAAAAAAAATAATAATAATAATAATAAAATAGATAAATAAAATAATAATAATAATAATAATTAATAATAATGATAATAATAATAATAATAATAATAATAATAATAATAATAATAATAATAATAATAATAATGATAATAATTAAATAAATTAATAGATAAAAGAGAACGTGAATGAAAATAAATAAACATATGAATAAAGAAAAGAAGGCGAGGATGAAAGGTTTGTTTCTTTTTTTTTCATCAGTTTTTTCTTACAAGTACCGTCTGACCAAGTAACATAAATAAATAGATAAATAAATAAATAAACAGGTTGCGAAAATCCTTAACACACAGACAAAATATTGACGTTATCTTGTCATTTTGCATTTTTCTCTTATAACAAATTAATTACCTACATCAACAAAAAATAATGACAAATAAAAAGGGTGACGGAAATTAGCTTTGGAAAGAAAACACTTTGTAGTTTTCTTGACACACGTGTACACCCCATCTGAGTGCACGTGCGTATTTTGTGTCATGTGTAGATACTTGGCTGTGTTTTTTGATTCGCTATTATACTTTTATTTCCATGCACAGGGGCCACGGGAAACACATCGCAGTAAATATCAGAGAGAGAGAGAGAGAGATTGAGAGAGAGAGAGAGAGAGAGAGAGAGAGAGAGAGAGAGAGAGAGAGAGAGAGAGAGAGAGAGAGAGAGAGAGAGAGAGAGAGAGAGAGAGAGAGAG